>NC_135803.1:149119224-149181724 GCF_964213995.1 Mustelus asterias | reverse complement strand
GGGGTTACAAATAGTGTGACATGAACCCAATATCCCGGTTGAGGCCGTCCTCGTGTGTGCGGAACTTGGCTATCAGTTTCTGCTCAGCGACTCTGCGCCGTCGTGTGTCGCGAAGGCCGCCTTGGAGAACGCTTACCCGAATATCAGAGTCCATCCACAGTCTTTTGTAATGTTCCAGTGAAGCCCAATGCAAACTGGTTAGGTGCGTTGGCCGTGCTAAATTCTCCCTCAGTGTACCCAAAGAGGGGCCGGAGTGTGGCAACTAGGGAATTTTCACAGCAACTACATTGCAGTGTTAATGTAAGCCTACTTGTGACACTGATAAGTAAATAATCTTAAACTTTAAACAATGGCATCCTTCCGTGCCACATGATTCGATGAACAGTTTGTGGCTGGAACTGGATGGCGATTTGAATCAAAGTTTGAAACAAAGAGAACACGTGCTGTCTGTGGCCCTGGCGCGAGAACACCCGGTTCCCTAACTGCTCCGAGCGTATCTAACACTAACATGAGATGTTCCAATCCCAACACTGAGGTCCAACACCCTGATGACAGCTAAATTCACTTAGAACCGTAGAGCAGTTACAGCACAGAAGGAGGCCATTTGGCCCATCTTGTCAATGCCAGCCCGAGGACACCCAGATGCCCCTTCTAATCCCACCCCCTTGCACCTAGCCCAGAGCCCTGTAGCTTACAGCACCTAAGGTGCAGATCCAGCTACTTTGTGAAAGAGTTCAGAGTCGCTGCCTCCACCACCAACTCGGGCGGTGAATTCCAGACACCCACCACCCTCTACGTAGAATAACTTTTACTCATGTTCCCTCTACACCAACTACCACTTATCTTGAAGTTTTCTATCCTTCTTCATAAGTACTTTTCTTTAAAAAAACATGCTTGAACTGGGATGGTTTTTGGAATGACCCATGTTGCATCTGTTGAGACAAAAAATATCTGAATAGTATTCACAGTAGCTGTGCAGCATCATTCTGAAGTGAACTCTTGTAGGAACTGAACCATCCCTCTCCTGAGGTAATAATGCCTCTCTAAATATAGGGGAAGATGTTGGAAGATAAGCAGAGACTCTGAGATAGAGGGAATGTTAAGATAACAGCGGATAGGGGCTGCTCACAATCCCAGCCCAATAGACAGAGTGTGATTGATGGTTTAAATGGTTTTATCTCATTCCATCCATCTTGCTCACGTTATCTCCATCCAGTTTAAACAGTGCTTCATGTTGAGACTTGGACAGTTTAAACTTGTCAAAAACATTACTGTCAGCCGTCCTCATGGCTCAGGGGTAAAGGGGTGGGTTTTCCCCTAGGGTGGGTCACTGCCAGAGGAGGGTCAGGGGGTTGCTTCTGCTCACTGCCTCGACCTCTGTCTGACCCCGCCACACATTATTCATGGGGGATGTGACAATGAGGCTGCACTGTCCACTATTGATACCTGTCCCTCGCACATTTTATTATTAATTCGTGGGACATGGGTGTCGCTGGCTGGGCCAGCATTTATTGCCCATCCCTAGTTGCCCTTGTTCACAGGGCAGTTGACAGTCAACCATCCCTGTGGCTCTGGAGTCGCATGTAGGCCACACCAAGTAAGGACAGCAGATTTCCTTCCCTGAAGGACATTCGTGAACCAGATGGGTTTTTCCAACAATGGTTTCATATTTGTCAGTAAAGTCTTAACTCCAGATATATTTTATTGAATTCAAATTCCACCATCTGCCACGGCAAGATTCGAGACTCAGTCCCCAGAACATTAGTTAAGTCTCTGGATTAAGAGTCTAGCAATAATTCCACCAGGCCATCGCCTCCCCATGACACTGGTAGTAATCCTGAGATCACTACCTTTGAGGTCCTATTTTTCAGCTTCCTAGCTCCCTATATTCTGCTTTTAGGACTTTGTCCCTTTTTTTACCTATGTTGTTTGTACCAATGTGTACCACGACAACTGGCTGTTCACCCTCCCCCTTCAGAATATCCTGCAACCGCTCCGAGACATCCTTGACCCTAGCACCAGGGAGGCAACATACCATCCTAGAGTCTCTTTTGCAGCCACTTAAACATCTATCTATTGCCCCCACAATTGAATCCCCTATAACTATTGCATTTCTATATCTTTTGCTCCCCCCCAGTGCAGCAGAGCCAACCGTGGCACGACAAACCTGGCTGCTGCTGCCATTCCCTGAGAGGCCATTCCCCTCAACAGTAATGTTCCCAATGGTGGGGGAGTCCAGAACTAGGGGTCATAGTTTGAGGATAAGGGGTAAACCTTTTAGGACTGAGGTGAGGAGAAATGTCTTCACCCAGAGGGTGGTGAATGTGTGGAATTCACTCCCACAGAATGTAGTTGAGGCCAAAACGTTGTGTGATTTCAAGAAGAAATTAGATATAGCTCTTGGGGCTAAAGGGATCAAGGGATATGGGAGGAAAGTGGGGATCAGGATATTGAATTTGATGATCAGCCATGATCAAAATGAATGGCGGAGCAGGCTCGAAGGGCCGAATGGCCTACTGCTGCTTCTAGTTTCTATGTTTCTATGTATCCAAAAGCGGTACATCTGTTTTGCAGGGGAATAGCCACAGGAGTTACCTGCACTGCCTGCCTAGTCCTCTTGCTCTGCCTGGTGGTCACCCATTCCCTTCCTGCCCGTGAAGTCTGAGCCCACGGTGTAACTGCCTCTCTCTGTGCTATCCACGGTACTCTCCGCCTCAAAAAACATGCCATCCTAGAATCAGCCTTGTGACCCTGCTCTGAACTGCTTCCAATGCAAGTATGTTCCTTCTTAATTAAGGCTAAGCTGTCTGCAGCACTCTCGGTGAGGCCTCACCAATGCACTGTGCAGTTGTAGCAAGATTTCCTGATTGTTATAATCCATCTCCTTTGCAATAAAGGCTAACTAGATTAACTCCTTTGCTTCAGAAGGGACCACCTGCACGCCATGCTGGAGTATTAGTGTCATTCATGATTAGGACTTGGCTATAACTTGTGGAATTTCCCATTGTTTAAACAAAGTAGCTCATCGCCAAGTACCAGTATTGACAAAACCGCATTTCCTGCTGTCAGTCGCAGGCTGATACTCAGAGACTGGGACCACTGGCTTAGTCGTTTCTGGCTGGAATTCTTTATCATTATTTACACACGGTTCAAAGTTAACACATGCTAAGTTGCGGGATTTTGGGAAAGTGCCCAAGAATTTCTTGTCAACTTCCTCCATTACCACCAGTGGACAATCCTTCTACTGTCTTGAAATCATTGAACATCAACTGGAAGAATGTCTACACTTCCGCGGTTAGATTGCAATCTCATGATATCCCTGAATATCAAACTGTCGATGCATACAGGGCACAGGTGAGACACCGCTTGCTTTTTTTTTTACCAAGTTTTCAGTAAAGAAACATAAAATCGCACAGTTCAGAAGCAGATCTTAAGGCCCAACATCCAGCCGTGCCCAATCTTTGAACACGTTATCCAATCAGTACTATTCCCTGCTGCAAATGTCACCTTTTCAATCACGGGTTAAATTCTCTTTTGAAAGTTACTATTGAAACTGCTTCCATCAACCATTCTCAGTCATACACTCATGTGTTTTACAGCACAGAAAGAGGCCCTTCGGCCCATTGTGTCTGTGCCAGCTATCAAACGCTTATCTATTCCAATCCCAATTTTCCAGCACTTGGTCCGTAGCCTTGTACGCTATGGTGTTTCAAGTGCTCAACTAAATGCTTCTTCAATGTTGTGGGGGTTCCCGTCTCTACCACCCTTTCAGGCAGTGTGTTCCAGATTCCCGTCACCCTCTGGGTTTTCCTCAAATACCCTCCAAATTTCCTCCCCTCACCTGAAATCTGTGCCCCCTGGTTATTGACCCCTCTACTAAGGGGAAAAGTTCCTTCCTATCTACTCTATCTATGTCCCTCATAATTTTGTACACCTCGATCATGCCCCCCCTCAGCCTTCTTTGCTCCAAGGAAAACAACCCCAGTCTAACCAGCCTCTCCTCAAAGCTGAAACGCTCCAACCCAGGCAACATCCTGGTGAATCTCCTCTGCATCCTCTCCAGCGCAATCACATCCTTCCTATAGTGTTGTGATTTGTAGCTGTGGCCTAACCAGCGTTTTGCACAGCTCCATCATTACCTCCCTGCTCTTATATTTTATGCCTCGGTTAATAAAGGCAAATATCGCATGTGCCTTCTTAACCACCTTTTCTACCTGCCCTGCTGCCTTCAGGGATCTATGGACCTCCACTCCAAGGTCCCTCTGGTTTTCTGTACTTCCCAGCAACTGACCATTCATTGTAATTCCCTTGCCTTGTTAGTCGTCCCAAAATGCATCACCTCACACTTTCCGGGGTTAAATTCCATTTGCCACTATTCTGCCCGTCTGGCTCCTCACCATTTACCGCTTCATCAATTTTTGTGTCATCTGTGAACTTACTGATCATAGACCCAAATTCATGCCTAGTTCATTAATGTACACGACATCAAGCCACCCAGCATTCCACCCCTACGGAAAACCACTGGACGCAGATTTTCAGTCACAAAAACAACTTTTGACCATTACCCTCTGCCACTTGCCACAATGCCAATGTAATTTGCCAAATTGCTCTGGATCCCATGGGCTCTGACCTTCTTGACCAGTCTCCCACACAGAACCTCGCCAAAAGCCTTACTGCAGTCCATGTTGGCCACTATCCTCACCTACATTCCTCGGGGTAAATTTTCCAGTTCTGGGAAAATTTGTGGGAATCATCGCGGGTGTGATGGAAAATTTGACAGACTCTATAAAGGTCTGTTGACCTCAGGCAGGAATTTCCGGTCTTGGGGGTGGGGATCCAGCACTGTGGGTGGTACGGTGGTGCAGTGGTTAGCCTGCTGCCTCACAGCTCCAGGGACATGGGTTCGATTCCTGACTTGGATCACTGTCTGTGTGGAGTTTGCATGTTCTCCCCGTGTCTGCATGGATTTCCTCCGGATGCTCCAGTTTCCTTCCGCAGTCCAAAGATGTGCGGGTTAGGTTGATTGGCCATGCTAAATTGACCCCAGTGTCAGGGGGATTAGCAGGGTAAATATGCGGGGTTGCGGGAATAGGCCTGGGTGGGATTGTGGTCAGTGCAGCCTCGATGGGCCGAATTGCCTTCTTCTGCACTGTAGGGATCCTATGATTCTGTCTGCGTGGGTTTCCTCCAGGGGCTCCGGTTTCCTCCCATAGTCCAGAACACGTACTGGTTAGGTGCACTGGCAAATTCTCCCTCAGTGTTACCCGAACAGGTGCCGGAGTGTGGGCGACTGGGGGATTTTCACAGTAACTTCATTGCAGTGTTAATGTAAGCCTACTTGTGACTAATACATGAATAAATAAATAAGCACAACCAGAAAATCCCGTTCCTAGTCACCTCCTCGAAAAATTCAGTCGAATTGACTGGATATGTTCTCCCCCTGACAAAGCCATGCTGATTATCCTTGATTCTAGCCCAACTCACAGCCTAAGGTTTGCCTTATTCCCTCTCTGATTCTTTTGCCAGTTATCTTCAGTACATATATCAAAATGTACTATTGGAATTTTCATGTCATTACCCACAAGTAGTCTGGACTCTGCAAAACAGTTGTGATGCTTTGTGGTTTAAATGGGGTAGTCTTATCAAAAATGTCCTGTGCCTTTAAGGCCCCTGTGGTTTTCTTCATAGTCAAATGATTTCATATGGACACATCCGGAGATCAATTAGATGCTGATTCTGAGGGAAACTTGCCCTAGATCAGCAACCCTTTGTAGCACCTGGCCGTTCTCACATTGGGGAAATAAACCAAGCTACTGGTCGCCCCTCAACCTCCTACGACGGAGGTTGAGGGGCGACCTGATAGAAGTCTACAAGGTTATGAGGGGCATGCACAAAGTGGATAGTCAGAAGCTTTTTCCCAGGGTGGAAGAGTCAATTACTAGGGTTTAAGGTGCGAGGGGCTAAGTTTAAAGGAGATGTACGAGGCAGGTTTTTTACACAGAGGATGGTGGGCGCCTGGAACTCGCTGCCGGGGGAGGTAGTGGAAGCAGATACGATAGTGACTTTTAAGGGGCGTCTTGACAAATACATGAATAGGATGGGAATGGAGGGATATGGTCCCCAGAAGGATAGGGAGTTTTAGTTCAGTCGGACAGCATGGTCGGTGCAGGCTTGGAGGGCCGAAGGGCCTGTTCCTGTGCTGTAATTTTCTTTGTTCTTCTTTGTTCTTGTTCTACACTTTCACGATCACTCAGTTCTAATGTGTTGCTGTTATGTTATAAATAAGATCTTCGCCTTCTTCTACTCAGGCAGTCCCTCTGAGTCGCGAACGACTTGTATCCACACTGAGATACACACGGAGTCCAGCGAGCCGTCTACAGTCTCTGTCACAGGGTGGGAGGAGGGTGTGGGTGGGGTGTGTTTCTTTGTGGTTGCCTCACAGTGGAGATCTTGTCCATGGTGTCCATTAGTGGGTGGAATTCAGACTGGGACTCTGGGAGGAGCTCTTCAGCCTCAGGGAGAAGCTGATTAAGGAGGACACTTACAATGGCTTTCACTGTGGCCAACAGCAGAGAAATCCCTCTGCGGTTACTGCATCTTTTTGAAGATGGCATTGGTTACTGTATCTCTGAGATCTCCTGGCATGTTCGCCTCCTTCCAGAGAAGGGAAGTGAGGTAATGTTTTCGCACCAATAAGGATTCTCCACATGTTTTAGCGCTTCAGCGGAGAATCCATCTGCTCCTGACAGCCTTGTTCCTCTTTAGCTGTCGAATGGCCTTTTCTACAATGCGCTGTGTTGGGGTTGTGCTGAGATGGTTGCGTGTCGCTGTGCTGAGGTAGCTGCGTGTTGCTGTGCTGAGATAGTTGCGTGCAGTTGTGCTGAGATGGTTGCGTGTTGCTGTGCTGAGATGGTTGCGTGTCGCTGTGCTGAGATGGTTGCGTGTAGCTGTGCTGAGATGGTTGCGTGTTGCTGTGCTGAGATGGTTGCGTGTAGCTGTGCTGAGATGGTTGCGTGTCGCTGTGCTGGGATGGTTGCGTGTAGCTGTGCTGAGATGGTTGCGTGTAGCTGGGCTGAGATGGTTGTGTGTTGCTGTGCTTGAGATGGTTGCGTGTAGCTGGGCTGAGATGGTTGCGTGTAGCTGTGCTGAGATGGTTGCGTGTTGCTGTGCTGAGATGGTTGCGTGTAGCTGTGCTGAGATGGTTGCGTGTCGCTGTGCTGAGATGGTTGCGTGTAGCTGTGCTGAGATGGTTGCGTGTAGCTGGGCTGAGATGGTTGTGTGTTGCTGTGCTTGAGATGGTTGCGTGTAGCTGGGCTGAGATGGTTGCGTGTAGCTGTGCTGAGATGGTAGCGTGTTGCTGTGCTGAGATGGTTGCGTGTTGCTGTGCTGAGATGGCTGCGTGTAGCTGGGCTGAGATGGTTGTGTGTTGCTGTGCTGAGATGGTTGCGTGTAGCTGGGCTGAGATGGTTGTGTGTTGCTGTGCTGAGATGGTTGCGTGTAGCTGGGCTGAGATGGTTGCGTGTAGTTGTGCTGAGATGGTTGCGTGTTGCTGTGCTGAGATGGTTGCGTGTTGCTGTGCTGAGATGGTTGCATGTTGCTGTGCTGAGATGGTTGCGTGTTGCTGTGCTGAGATGGTTGCGTGTCGCTGTGCTGAGATGGTTGCGTGTAGCTGGGCTGAGATGGTTGTGTGTTGCTGTGCTTGAGATGGTTGCGTGTAGCTGGGCTGAGATGGTTGCGTGTAGCTGTGCTGAGATGGTTGCGTGTTGCTGTGGTGAGATGGTTGCGTGTTGCTGTGCTGAGATGGCTGCGTGTAGCTGGGCTGAGATGGTTGTGTGTTGCTGTGCTGAGATGGTTGCGTGTAGCTGGGCTGAGATGGTTGTGTGTTGCTGTGCTGAGATGGTTGCGTGTAGCTGGGCTGAGATGGTTGCGTGTAGTTGTGCTGAGATGGTTGCGTGTTGCTGTGCTGAGATGGTTGCGTGTTGCTGTGCTGAGATGGTTGCATGTTGCTGTGCTGAGATGGTTGCGTGTAGCTGTGCTGAGATGGTTGTGTGTTGCTGTGCTGAGATGGTTGCGTGTAGCTGGGCTGAGATGGTTGCGTGTAGCTATGCTGAGCTGATTGCGTGTTGCTGTGCTGAGATGGTTGCGTGTTGCTGTGCTGAGATGGCTGCGTGTAGCTGTGCTGAGATGGTTGCGTGTTGCTGTGCTGAGATGGTTGTGTGTAGTTGTGCTGAGATGGTTGTGTGTAGTTGTGCTGAGATGGTTGCGTGTAGCTGTGCTGAGATGGTTGCGTGTAGCTGGGCTGAGATGGTTGCGTGTTGCTGTGCTGAGATGGTTGCGTGTAGCTGGGCTGAGATGGTTGTGTGTAGTTGTGCTGAGATGGTTGCGTGTAGCTGTGCTGAGATGGTTGCGTGTAGCTGGGCTGAGATGGTTGCGTGTTGCTGTGCAGAGATGGTTGCGTGTTGCTGTGCTGAGATGGTTGCGTGTAGCTGGGCTGAGATGGTTGCGTGTAGCTGGGCTGAGATGGTTGCGTGTTGCTGTGCTGAGATGGTTGCGTGTCGCTGTGCTGAGATGGTTGCGTGTTGCTGTGCTGAGATGGTTGCGTGTCGCTGTGCTGAGATGGTTGCGTGTAGCTGGGCTGAGATGGTTGCGTGTTGCTGTGCTGAGATGGTTGCGTGTAGCTGTGCTGAGCTGATTGCGTGTTGCTATGCTGAGATGGCTGCGTGTAGCTGTGCTGAGGTGATTGCGTGTTGCTGTGCTGAGATGGTTGCATGTTGCTGTGCTGAGATAGCTGCGTGTACTGTGCTGAGATGGTTGCATGTTGCTGTGCTGAGATAGCTGCGTGTACTGTGCTGAGATGGTTGCATGTTGCTGTGCTGAGATAGCTGCGTGTACTGTGCTGAGATGGTTGCGTGTACTGTGCTGAGATGGTTGCGTGTTGCTGTGCTGAGGTGGTGGTGGGTAACTGTGCTGCGGGATGGAGTCGAGGACATTCACGTTACATTTCATCTGTTACATTTCCACAATCACTCAGTTGTGATTTGTTGCTGTGATGTTGTGGATGAGGTAGTGAGCTAACCAGGTGCGAGTGCCACACACAATTTGGCTGCAGTTGACCCATGAGGCGCAAGACTGATTCTGTAGTAGGAAAATACATACTTTGGTCCGCAGGTTAGAACCCTACTAACAAAGACACAAGATTTATCTTACTCTGGGCTGGGCTGACTTGTGGTCCATGAGTCCTACCCACCTCCATGGTAAGAAGGAAGAGGCAACTTCTGTAAACCCTGTCCACCTAGGGAAGGTATGCCAGGAGCATGAGAGAGCCAATGGGAGCACTCTATACTGTGGGTGACTGGCAGTGCCATTGGGCAAGGTGGCATTCACCAATGTAGCAGGCCCACCTCAAAATGGAGGCCCCTCAAAAGACATCAAATATTTGACATTGAGTGTACCCACATCACGGGGTAAGGGAAACTCTCCAAGAGGCTGGGCTAAGGCCACAGCATGGATCACTGGGTAAGATACCAGTGACATCCCTCGTCTCTCTCCACTTAATTACCACACATTGGCCACACTCCACTGCTGGAGGTTAGCCGGTGCTGGGGTGACCCTGCCCTCAGCAAGGTCCCTCAGAGATGGAAACTAACGCACGATGGCCTCACAGCGCCAGGGGCCCAGGTTCGATTCCCTCCGTGGGTCACTGTCTGTGCGGAGTCTGCACATTCTCCCCATGTCTACGTGGGTTTCCTCCGGGTGCTCCGGTTTCCTCCCACAGTCTGAATGATGTGCTGGTTAGGTGTATTGGCCGTGCTAAATTCTCCCTCAGTGCAACCAAACAGGCGCCGGAGTGCGGCGACTAGGGGATTTTCACAGTAACTTCATTGCAGTGTTAATGTAAGCCTTACTTGTGACACAAACAAATAAACTTTAAACTTTAAATCTGCAGGTTTTCTCCCACTTCCACATTCCAACCCACCTCAGCGTGAGAGGGCTTGTTTTACCCATTGAGTGCAAAATAAGCTACAGTACTGACAACCAGACAGCAGATTAACTCTTGGCTCTTTCCAATGGACAATGTATGATCGTCACCTTTACTCAATCTCCTGAAGGAGGTCAAAGACTGCAGGCAAAATTTGCAACTCATGTCTCCATGGCCACCAAAAACAAGCGTGTAAAGCAAAGCCCTCCAGGCCAGCAGTCTAACATTCAGCAGATTGTATTCCCATCTCCCAGTGAGACAGGAGCACATATCTTTCAGCAGAATACATCCACAAGTACCCTGTAGCACTTGATAACGAGACAAGGCAGTTGTGGAACAAAAGCAAATTGACATTAAGGTCTTTGCTCTTGTCACTAGCTCCCCCCACCCCCCGCCCCGAGGCCTTACAGCAATCTCCCTCACAAGTACACCATTGCACATATCTCTCCAGCTCACCAAAAGCAACCTATTCAACTCTCACCCATGCTTTTGTCAGCTGCAGGTTGGAATTCTCCAATCATTCACACCCGGCGTGCCAGCGAGGTTGGAGAATTTGGCGCTCAGCTCATATCTCACAGTCCAACCTAACCTGCACATCTTTGAACTGTGGGAGGAAACCGGAACACCCGGAGGAAACCCACCCAGACACGGGGAGAACGTGCAAACTCCACACGAATAATCACCCAAGCCACGAATTGAACCCAGATCCCTAGCGCTGTGAGGCAGCAGTGCTAACCACTGTGCCACCGTGCCGCCCCCTTGCTATTTTGCTGACACTTCAGGTAGCAGGTAAGAAGTGACTACCTGAGAAAGTGTAAATGGTGCGTGGGGTAAATGAAGGTTGAAAAGGAACAAAACAAAGCTGTAGACAAAAATAAACCAATATTTGAGGAACAGTGGTTTGCCAGTAGCACATCTGACCAGCTAAGTTAAATAAGTTTCATTGATTTTTTTAACAAAATTTAGACGCATGATGGAACTTACTGTTCGGCATCACCTCAATTTTAAAATTTTCACCCTTATTTTCAAATCCCCCCATGGGCTTGCCCCTCCATCCCTTTAATCTCCTCTAGCCCCACCCTCCGATCTGCATTCATCTAATTCTAGTCTCTCGGCCATCTTCAATTATTTTGCTGTTATTGGTGACAGTGCGTTCAGCTGTGTGACCATACTGTGACTTTGAGACATGCATTCAAGGGAGGCAATGGCCTAGTGGTATTATCAATAGACTATTAGTCCAGGACCTCAGCTAATGTTCTGGGGACCCGGGTTCGAATCCCGCCACGGCAGATGGTGGAATTTGAATTTGAATTAAATGAAAAGTAACTGGCATTAAGAATCTACTGATGACCATGAAACCATTGTCGATTGTCGGAAAATTCCCATCTGGTTCACTAATGTCCTTTAGGGAAGGAAATCTGCCGTCCTTACCTGGTCTGGCCTACATGTGACTCCAGAGCCACAGCAATGTGGTTGACTCTCAACTGCTCTCCAAGGGCAACTAGGGATGGGCAATAAATGCTGGCCAGCCAGCAATGTCCATGTCCCACAAATGAATAAAGAGAAACTGTTGGTCAAAGGATAAATATGAGGTCACGTACCAATCCAACTCAAGAACAGCTTCTTCCCTGCTGCCATCAGACTTTTGAATGGACCTACCTCGCATTAAGTTGATCTTTCCCTACACCCTAGCTATGACTGTAACACTACATTCTGCACCCTCTCCTTTTCTTCTCTATGAATGGTATGCTTTGTCTGTATAGTGCGCAAGAAACAATACTTTTCACTGTATACAATTGTACATGTGACAATAATAAATCAAATCAAATCAAATCAAATATTGACCTGGTTACAAAGGAGATCTCCCCTGTTCTTCAAAAGAGAGCAATGTTCTTGTGCAGGGTCTGTTGTAGCAGTTTAATTTGTACTCGGAGCCATAATGTCTACTTACATCTTGTATTGTTGTTGCAGCAACCTAATTGTTTCTAATGGCTGGAATATTGGTTTTAATCTGAACTAATGCTGCTCTGCTGTTTTCTCTTGGGATTTTGCAGAGTAGGGCTTCAATCGGATGATTGACAGGTAAGGTCATGTGATGGGGAGGCTGGGATTTTCATGGAATATATTCAAGCTTAGATGTTGCTTTAGAGTTAAGAGAGAGAAGTCTCCCTCTTTACCCCCTCTCAGAAGCTGGAGACTGGAATCTGCCCGGAGATGAGTCTCTTTTTTGGAGATTCAGCTGCATGAGGGAAGCTGCTTGAAGCTGAGAGAAACAACAATGTTTTTTCCCCCTCGGAGCCTGAAGGCTGGAAGCCACAAGGTTTCCCTTGCTGAAGTTTGGCTATTTTGAGGAAATATCCTTTTCTGAAAACTGCTGGCTTTGATTTCTCATCATAGGTGTTACAAAGCTGAAAATCCAGCATCACCTGGACATACTTGTTTTTGTGCTAATTCTAAAGAAGGGTGTATGTCTGGGATGTTGCTTTGGCTTGGAACAACAGAGATAGCTAGCTGTTAAGAGTTATACTATGTCATGTTTAAGGGCCCGATTTTACCAAAACTTCGCGCCCGTTTTCGGGCACGAAATCGCGGTAAAGTTGAGCGTCAGGCCTATACCGCGATCTGCACCTGATTCCAAGCAGATTGCGGCGTTACCGACACCCGATTTGGGTGCGTGTCCGGTGCATTTAAATCGACTTACTGAACCGCGTGCCCAACTCTACCGCCAAATCCCACTTTACCGTCTTCTGGTCCGATGCGGATCCGCGCTCTAATCGACCTGCAAAATAAAAATCCGAAGTCGCCGCTGCAGCCTCCAAAGAGCGGGGTCAGAGACTGCAACGGCTCCCTGACCCACGTCATCCTCTGGGGCGGGGGGGGGGGGGGGGGGGGCGGTTGGGAGGAGGAGAGAGGGTGTGACGTATCATTCCCTGGGGGTGGCGGGGGGGGGGGGGGGGGGAGTGGGAGGAGAGGGGGTGTGACCGATCGTCCCCTGGGGGGTGGGGGGAGGAGAGGGGGTGTGACACATCATCCTCTGGGGGGGGGGGGGGCGCTGCCACTCTGCGGCCGATCGGTGGGAAGAAAGGGGGGAGGGTGTTCCACGGAACGCTGAGGTGAATAATGACAGTCGTGGTGTTTGAAGTATGCGGCCACTCCGGAGAGGAGGGATTCGTTCCTCCGGTGGGGAGGAGGGATCGGCCGCAGAGTGGCAGCAGCCCCCCACAGAGGATGATATGTCACGCCCCCTCTCCTCCCAACTCTCCACCCCCAGGGGATGATCAATCACATCCCCTCCCCTCCCAAAACCCCCTCCCCCAGAGGATCATACGTCACACCCCCTCTCCTCCCACCCCCCCCTAGAGGATGATACGTCACACCCCCTCTCCACACACACACCCCCCCCCCCCCCCCGCCAGATAGTCTGTGTCAGAGAGCCGCTCTCTCTACTTTTTTCTCCCCGCCCGGGCGCGCTGCCTCGGATTTTTTTTCGAGCTGCGCGTGCGCAGTTCAGAGCTCCATCCGCCAGCTTCAGAGATCGGTCCGCCAATGCTAAGCCCCGCCCACAGCGCGAATCGGACCGGAGCTGGCAAAAAGCGTATGGGCGCGCTGCAAAGAGGATTCTGAGCTCGGATCTATTTGACGTCCAGATTCGGAACTTAGACTGTGTAGTTGGTAAAAGGTTGTGTTACTTTTTTTTGTTATATTCTAACTGTGTTCTTAAATAAACTTTGTTTGATTAAAGCTTCCCAGTGGGTCACTTGAATCATACCTGGAGTGAAACAACTTATGCTCACCAATTTCTAATGGAAAATTCAGGGTCTAGGCTAACTTCATAAAACATCATGGAGTTTCTGGCCTGGGTCTTAACAGCTACCTTAGACCCTCTCGCTGTAACTCAGAGGGTGGTGATGGTCTGGAATGCGCTGCCTGGGAGGGTGGTGGAGGTGGGATACCTCACATCCTTTAAAAAGTACCTGGATGAGTACTTGGCACGCCATAACATTCAAGGCTATGGGCCAAGTGCTGGCAAGTGGGATTAGGTGGGCAGGTCAGGGCCTTTCATGTGTCAGTGCAGACTCGATGGTCCGAAGGGCCTTTTCTGCACTGTGGTATTCTGTGATTCTGTGAACCTCTCCACCTCTTCTCCCCCTTTAAAACGCTTCTCAAAACCTCTTCCTTTGAAGACGTTTTACAGAGAGACATCGAAGATAAGAGCAGGAGGAGGCCATTTGGCCCTTCGAGCCTGTTCCGCAATTCATTACAATCATGACTGATCGTCCAACTCAATAGCCTAATCCCGCTTTCTCCCCGTAACCTTTGATCCCATTCGCCCCAGGTGCTATATCCAGCCACCTCTTGAATACATTCAATGTTTTGGCATCAACTGCTTCCTGTGGTAATGAATTCCACAGGCTCACCACTCTTTGGGTGAAGAAATGTCTCCTCATCTCCATCCTAAATGGTCTACCCTAAATTCTCAGACTGTGACCCCTGGTCCTGGACTCCCCCCACCATCGGGAACATCCTCCCTGCATCTACCCTGTCTAGTCCTGTTAGAATTTTATAAGTCTCTATGAGATTCTCCCTCATTCGTCTGAACTCCAGCGAAAACAATCCTTGCCGAGTCAATCTCTCCTCATACATCAGTCCCGCCATCCCCGGAATCAGCCTGGTAAACCTTCGCTGCACTCTCTCGAGAGCAAGAACCTCCTTCCTCAGTAAAGGAGACCAAAACTGCACACAATACTCTAGGTGTGGCCTCACTAAGGCCCTGAACATAGCTGTGCAAACTTTGATTTGATACCGCTCTCGTGAAACGCCTTGGGACATTTTGCTGTTTTTAAAGGTGCTGTATAAATGCAAGTTGCTGTTTAAATTCTCAACCCACGACAGCCACAGCACAAGACGCGACAATAAGCGTTTCAGCACTTCTGAGCGAGTTGTCTGCACTCGTCTCCAATATAAGCTCAACTCTCAATCGATTCTTCACAGGGTCAGTGAAGTGGGTCCCACTGGAAAGTCACAGTTTAGAAAATGAAAAGCACATGTTACAAAGGAGCAGAATCAATTTGCGATCACCATCCAACTCCTGACTAACTTGAAGCTCCAAGGGCTTTTACTAACGAAACATGCTCGGTCATACACTATTATTGCCTAATTCAGGGATTCTGCTTTACTGACACCGGACATGACACTAAACAGAACGGACCAACCGACTTGCAGGATACAGTCAAATAATTGTGGTACTTGCTGGCCAGGGTGATAGTAAAGCTAGCCTAATGCACGCACTGTACTGAGAGGTGCTGCCTTTTCAGATGAGATGTCAAAACAAGGCACAACTCCCTTCCTAACAGCACTGTGGGTGTGCCTACACCACATGGGCAGCAGTGGTTCAAGAAGGCCGCTCACAACTACCTTCCCAGGGGCAATTAGGGACGGCTTCGCCAGCAAAACCCACATCCCTTGAATGAATAAAAAAGGCCTGTCCCCACTGGTGGTTGTAAAAGACTCCCTGGCACTACTTTGAGGGAAAAACAGAGGAATTCTCCCTGAACAATATTTATTCCTCAACCAGGCGATCTGACCATTATCGCGTTGCTGTGTGTGATTTGACTGCCACATCACAACAGTACTTCATTGGTTATAAAATCCTTTGAGATATCCCAATGTTCTTTCAATTGGACAATGGATGGGATCCCCCCCACCCACCCCCCCACCCACCCCCCCCCCCCCCCCCCCCCACCCACCCCGCCCCCCCACCCACCACACCCCCTAACTGTTTTGCGGTCCGGCATTGACCACCGGGGGATTTTCCAGTCCCGCCACTGCCAAGAGGGTTTCCCATTGTTTGCAGTTTCCACCACCGGGGAACCCACAATGGGGTTCGCTGTTGGCAGGACTGGAAGATCTCACTGACGGGAATGGCCGGAAAATCCCACCTGGTGTATTGAATAGTCGACAATATCTCTGGGGCCTTAACTTGGCAGAGCTTCATGATCTAAACTTTCCAAACAAGTCCGGAACCACAGCAAGAACCAGTGCGGATTGGGAAATCACATGTAGCCCACACATTCCTAACAGAGGCTGGCAGTGGACAAGTTAGGTCAGGGAACAATGGAGAACATTGGAAAAGCAAGCATATTTTGAAAAGATCTCAACCTCCTTCCAGGTCTTTGGAATGGAAAGGGTGGCATGGTGGCACAGTGGTTAGCACTGCTACCTCCCAGCAGCAGGGATCTGGGTTCAATTCCAGCCTCGGATGTCCGTGTGGAGTTTGCACATTCTCTCCGTGTCTGCATGGGTTTCCTCCGGGTGCTCCGGTTTCCTCCCACAGTCCGAAAGATGTGCGGGTTAGGTGGATTGGCCATGCTAAATTGCCCCTTTGTGTCCCAAAATGTGTAGATTAGGGGGATTAACTGGATAAAAGCATGGCGTTACGTGTGTGGACCTGGGTAAGATGCTCTGTCGGAGAATCGGTAGACTCGGATGGGCCAAATGGCCTCCTTCTGCACTGTAGGGATTCTATGATGTATCCCAACCTGACCTCCTGAATCTGTCCCCTCGGTTCGACATTAATTTCTGAGCCATTTAGAGACAAATGAGACAAAATGCATCTCATCTCCTCTTACTAATGTTCATGATGGTCTCAGATGCCGTTAAAATGGGGTTCACTTTTTGGGTTGCAGGAGCTGTTATAAACCCGGTAGAAGAAGGGGCAGCACAGTGGCACAATGGTTAGCACTGCTGCCTCACAACACGAGGGGCCAGGGTTCGATTCCCGGCTTGGGTCACTGTCTGTCTACTCGTTTTCCCCGTGTCTGCGTGGGTTTCCTCCGGGTGCTCCGGTTTCTTCCCACAGTCCAAAAGACATGCTGGTTAGGGTGCATTGGCCGTGCTAAATTCTCCCTCAGTGTACCCGAACAGGCGCCGGAGCGTGGCGACTAGGGGATTCTCACAGTAACTTCATTACAGTGTTAATGTAAGAATATTTGTGACAAATAAATAAATGTTACTTTGCACCAAAAGCAGGAGGAAGCCTTGGATCCCACCCAATATTGACTTCTCCTCAGCCTCGTTCGGCCGTGCCTTATCTTCAAAAATAATGCGCACCGACCCTCGTCCATCATCCGGCTTTGACAGGCAGTAAGAGTGAAGCTCAAACAGCTATTTATATTTGAGTGCGTGTGGTGAAAAGGGCTGGGATCACCAACAAAAGAGGGGGAGCAGGGGAAACGTCCACTTCAATAGACTGT
Source organism: Mustelus asterias (assembly GCF_964213995.1). NCBI lineage: Eukaryota > Metazoa > Chordata > Chondrichthyes > Carcharhiniformes > Triakidae > Mustelus > Mustelus asterias. The sequence goes on along the minus strand of NC_135803.1, from coordinate 149,164,492 downwards.
GTGTGAGGTCTAATCCACCATTATTCAGAAGAGAATTTATTTTTTAAGCTTAATTGCGTAAATGATTCATCCATCAGTGTCAACGTTCTCATGCCGTTGCTTAAAGGATTGCTTCGAGGATGCCTACAAGGGTCTTTGGAATGTGCGAATGCATCTTGAAAATAACACTGTCTATACGTGCGCAATCAGAGCCAAGCTTTCAAACCTTCTCATTCTTTGCACTCTTTATTTTTCGGATTCAATGCTCTGGGTCAATGTTTCTTTCCGTGAAGGCTTTCAAAGCCAAGGAGACAAAGCGCAATGTTTGTCCCAAGTTGTGCAAGCACAGTCTTTTCCCTCCTTGCGCCGTTTAAAGGGTTGACAATTGAGCTGTCACTCACGACCTGTTCTGAGTGTTTAGGTGCAAGAGTCCGTGGCAGATGGCTGCTGCAGGAGCTGCCGCTGTTTGCAGGGACTGATTCTCTCTCCCCTTCTCCCCCGTTTCTGTTCCCCTGAGTCTTCTACCCGCATATAAATAGTAAAAGAGTGGTAAAAGGAGGAGTAGCGCCAATTAGGGATCAAAGAGGCAATAAAGTAAAGTTTATTTATTAGTGTCACAAGTAGGCTTACATTAACACTGCAATGAAGTTACTGTGAAACTCCCCTAGTCGCCACACTCCAGCGCCTGTTCGGGTACACTGAGGGAGGATTCAGCACGGCCAATTCACCTCACCTGCACATCTTTGGACTGTGGGAGGAAGCCGGAGCACCCACAGAAAACCCACATGGACACGGGGAGAATGTGCAAACTCCACACAGACAGTGACCCCAAGCCGGGAATCGAACCCGGGTCTCTGGCGCTGTGAGGCAGCAGTGCTAACCACTGTGCCACCGTGTGGGCTTCCTCTGGCTGTATATTACAGTAAACAGCAATTATTGCTGCAAAATAGAGCAGTCATTGTCCAGCAGTGATACACCACAAGGGCATGTTAGATATTAAGATTAAACGTAAAAGCGTAAGGGAGAACATACTCCTGTCTACATCAATGGGGGTGAAGTAGAAAGGATCGAGAGCTTCAAGTTTTTAGGTGTCCAGATCACCAACAACCTGTCCTGGTCCCCCCCATGCTGACACTATAGTTAAGAAAGCCTACTTTCTCAGAAGACTAAGGAAATTTGACATGTCAGCTATGACTCTCACCAACTTTTACAGATGCACCATAGAAAGCATTCTTTCTGGTTGTATCACAGCTTGGTATGGCTCCTGTTCTACCCAAGACCGCAAGGAACTACAAAAGGTCGTGAATGTAACCCAATCCATCACGCAAACCAGCCTCCCATCCATTGACACTGTCTACACTTCCCACTGCCTCGGCAAAGCAGCCAGCATCATCAAGGACCCCACGCACCCCGGACATTCTCTCTTCCACCTTCTTCCTTCAGGAAAAAGATACAAAAGTCAGAGGCCACGTACCAATCGACTCAAGAACAGTTTCTTCCCTGCTGCTGGCAGACTTTTGAATGGACTTACCTTGCATTAAGTTGATCTTTCTCTACACCCTAGCTATGACTGTAACACTACATTCTGCATTCTCTCCTTTCTTTCTCTATGAACGGTATGTTTTGTCTGTATAGCGTGCAAGAAACAATACTTTTCACTGTATACTAATACATGTGGCAATAATAAATCAAATCAAATCAAATCAAATTAAACCTTCCCAGAAAGAATGTCAATGTTTCTTTATCCTTTGATGGGATGTGAGCATCGCTGACACGGCCAACGTTTGTTACCCATCCCTAATTGCCCTTGAACTGAGTGGCTTGCTAGCCCCTTTCCGAGGGCAGTTCTGAGTCAACCACTTTGCTGTGGGTTTTCAATGACATGGAGGCCAGACTAGGTAAGATTGGCAGATTTCCTCCCTTAAACAACATTCATAAACCAAATGAGCATTCACAACAATCGCTGATGGTTGTCATGGTCACCACCACTGAGAATAGCTTCATTTACCGATTAGTTAATTAATTAAATTTTAACTTCACCAGATGCCATGGCGGGATTTGAACCCATGTCACCAGAACTGTGCTACGGTTTTCCCCATGTTAAGACACTGTTATTAAATAATATAAATACTTATGTAGGAGGAAAGGGAAAAGGAGTGGGGAATTTTTTTTAATTCATTGGTGGAACATGTGCATCACTGGCTGGCCAGTATTTATTGCCCCTAGTTGCCCCTGGAGGTCAGTTGAGAGTCAACCACGTTGCTATGGTTCTGGGCTCACATGTAGGCCCAACCAGATAAGGTCAGCAGATTTCCTTCCCCAAAGGATATTAGCAAACCAGATGGGTTTTTCCAACAATTGTTGTAGAGGGTTGTTTTTCAAACTGGAGGCCTGGGGCCATTATAGAACAAATAGATCTAGGGGTGCAGGTTCATAGTTCCTTGAAATTGGAGTGGTGGACAGAGTGGTGAAGAAGGCATTCGGCAAGCTTGGTGTCATTGAGCAGAACATTGAATACAGGAGTTGGAACGTGTTGTTGATGTTGTACAAGACATTAGCAAGGCCATGGAATGTGTACAGTTCTGGTCACCCTATTATGGTATGGATATTATTAAACTAGAAAGAGTGCAGAAAATATTTACTAGGATGCTACCAGGACTTGAAGGTTTGAATTATAAGGAGAGGCTGGATAGACTGGGACTTTTTTCCCTGGGGCGTAGGAGACTTAGGAGTGATTTTATTGAGGTCTATAAAATAATGAGGGGCTTAGGTAAGGTAGATAGTTCGCATCTTTTCCCAACAGTGTGGGAGGTTAAAACTAGAGGGCATAAATTTAATGTGAGAGGGGAGAGATACAAAAGGGTCCAGAGGGACAATTTTTTCACACAGAGAGTTGTGAGTGTCTGGAACAAGTTAAGAAGTTTAACAATACCAGGTTAAAATCCAACAGGTTTATTTGGTAGCAAAAGCCACAAGCTTTCGGAGCCTTAAGCCCCTTCTTCAGGTGAGTGGGAATTCTGTTCACAAACAGGGCATATAAAGACACAGACTCAATTTACAAAATAATGGTTGGAATGCAAATACTTACAGCTAATCAAGTCTTTAAGATACAAACAATGTGAGTGGAGAAAGCATTAAGACAGGTTAAAGAGATGTGTATTGTCTCCAGACAGGACAGCCAGTGAGACTCTGCAAGTCCAGGCAAGCTGTGGGGATTACAGATAGTGTGACGTGAACCCAATATCCCGGTTGAGGCCGTCCTCATGTGCGGAACTTGGCTATCAGTTATACTTTAACCAGGTGTTGTTAAGCTTCTTACTGTGTTTACCCCAGTCCAACGCCGGCATCTCCACATCATGGAACAAGTTGCCAGAGATAGTAGTAGAGGTGGGTAGAATTTTGTCTTTTAAAAAGCATTTAGACATTTACATGGGTAAGATTGGTACCGAGAGATATGGATCAAATGCGGGCTAATGGGACTAGTTTAGTGGTAAGAACTTGGCAGCATGGACAAGTTGGGACGAAGGGCCTGTTTCCATGCCGTAATCCTCAATGACTCTATATTCGACAATGGTTTCATGATCATCAGTAGATTCTTAATTCCAGATATTTTTTATTGAATTCAAATTCCACCATCTAACCACAGCAGGATTCGAACCTGGGTACCCAGAACATTAGCTGAGTTCCTGGATTAATAATCTCACAATAATACCACTAGGCCATCACTTCCTTGGTTAGTTTGTTCAATAAGCCAGACCTGGCATGCTGGGAGGGAATGGCCTGCCTTTGTGTTGTGGTGTATAATCATTCTATAGTTGAGTGACATGCACGTACGCACATTTCTTGCAATATTTTAGCAAACCTGTTTCATTAAATGTCACTTGTTATACTTACTACAAAGACTACTTTATATAAGATCATGTGTTAAAGCTTAATCATACTCCTGACACAGATGAGGCTGATAAGTTCTTTTGGAGTTTTACAATATCATCCAAAATCCCAAGATAAACACTCATTCACCTTGTAAACATTCACGTGCCTTCTATAGATGCCTACGATATGACTATGCGCAGGGTAAAACTGTGTGTTACAAAGCAGCAATGCCTAAGGCCACAGATAAGATCGCAAAATGCCAGAGTAAATTCAATCTTAGCTAAACATAGGTATTTAGCATCGCCTGAAAAGAACTTCAGTTTGTATAGAGGCTAATCTTCTGGTAAGTGTCAGGTATTGAATTAAACGCAACAGCATTTAGATGATGGATTCCTGGGTGAAGCCTGTTCCTTATCAGCACAACTGCTGAGTGGTTGTTACACAAAACACTAATGAAGCAGGACAATAACAAGGTACACATACCAAAAACCCAGTAGTTGAACATCACTGGCCCGGGTGGTAGCATACTCACCCCTGAAGCGCAAGGTTCTGGGTTCAAATCCCACTCCAAAACTTGAGCACAAGGCAGACAACCTCGTGCAGTATGGGAGCGGGGCACTCTCTGCGGTGCCTACTTTCAAATGAGACATTAAATTAAGGCCTCCTGGCTATAATGATATTTTATTCAAGGTATACGTTTGAAGGCCAAATTGCAGTGTGACTTACACTGAAAAATTCATATACTACAAAGATTAAATAATCAGATTAAAAATGACAGTCATGTGGTAACAAAAGTAGACAAACAAATTCAGCAGGTAACAGGATTTTTTAAAATTCATTTTTGGGACATGGGCATTGCTGGCTGGGCAACCATTTATTGCCCATCCCTAGTTACCCTGGAACTGAGTGTCTCACTCAGCTATTTCAGAGGGCAATTGAGAATCAACCACATTGCTGTGGATCTGGAGTCACATGTCGGCCAGACCAGGTAAGGACGGCAGATTTCCTTCCCTAAAGGACATTAGTGAACCAGATGGGTTAAAGACAATTGACAACGGTTTCATGGGTCATCAGTAGATTTTTAATTCCAGATTTGTTTAAGTTGAATTCAAATTCCACCATCTGCCGTGGTGGAATTTGAACCCAGGTCCTTAGATCATGAGCTGAGTTTCTGGATTAATAGACTAGCAATAATAACACTAGGCCATCACCTTCCCTTGGAAAGTGTATGAAGGGAAGGGTAATGTTAAATTCTAATGATATTAAAATTAGAGACCAATACACGATTCTTCCAATACACTGAAACACAAAGGCCTGAGTTTTTCACCTGTTGGGCGCACGCACATTTGGTGGGTCTGGAAGCGAGCATGAAACTCGTTCCTGGCCACGGGCAGCCCTGGAGCACAATATCACGCTGAGTGACCAATTAACGTCCATCCGGCGTGAAACGCGCCCTGGGAAAGTTTGAGTGCTGCGGGGGGAGGGTGGGAAGAGGGTAGGTGCCAAGAAGAGGGAGGTTGCGGCTGGCGTTTACATTGTGCTCCCTCAGCTATTCACAATATATATTAATGATTTGGATGAGGGAGCAAAATGTAACATCTTAAAGTTTGCAGATGATACCAAGTTGGGTGAAAGGGTGAACGGTGACGAGGCTGCAGAGATCCTTCAGCATGATCTGGACAGGTTGGGTGAGTGGGCAAATCAATGGCAGATGCAGTATAATTTGGGTAAATGTGAGGTTATTCACTTTGTAAGGAAAAACAAGAAGGCAGATTACTAGCTGAATGGCTGTAAATTGGGAGTGTGCAGCGGGACCTGGGTGTCCTTGTGCAGCAGTCACTGAGGGTAAGCATGCAGGTACAGCAGGCGGTAAAGAAGGCAAATGGTATGTTGTCCTTCATTGCGAGAGGTTTCGAGTATGGGAGCAGGGATGTGTTGCTGCAATTACACAGGTGAGGCCACACCGAGAGTATTGTGTGCAGTTTTGGTCTCCTTTTCTGAGGAAGGATGTTTCTGCTCTCGAGGGAGTGCAGCGAAGGTTTACCAGGCTGATTCCAGGGATGATGGGACTGATGTATGAGGAGAGATTGACTAGTTTAGGATTGTTTTCGCTGAAGTTCAGACTAATGAGGGGGGATCTCATAGAGACTTATAGAATTCTAACAGGACTAGACAGGATAGATGCAGGGAGGATGTTCCCGATGGTGGGGGAGTCCAGGACCAGGGGTCACTGACTGAGGATTCAGGGTAGACCATTTAGGACGGAGATGAAGAGACATTTCTTCACCCAAAGAGTGGTGAGCCTGTGGAATTCATTACCACAGGAAGTAGTTGATGCCAAAACATTGAATGTATTCAAGAGGCGGCTGGATATAGCACTTGGGGCGAATGGGATCAAAGGTTATGAGGAGAAAGCAGGATTAGGCTATTGAGTTGGACGATCAGCCATGATCGTGATGAATGGCGGAGCAGGTTCGAAGGGCCAAATGGCCTCCTCCTGCTCCTATCTTCTATGTTTCAGGGGGACAGCCACTGCGGAGCTGCCCCAGGGAGCTGCAGACCCGTGAAAAATAAACAGAAACGGAGAAACACTGCGAATAGTGTCGAGGCGGCACTTTCAAACACAAACTCCAGTCCCCAACATCTTTTTGAATTTTATTCCAACTGTGACAGTTCACCCCGCCTTGGGTCGAGATTGAAGCTAAAGCGTAAAGGCTGCCTGACCAATCAGCCCGCCCGATGACCAGAAAAACATACAGGCACGAAAACTGCATCCAATTGTTTCTTTAATGGGTTAAGTTGCCCATTTGGTTGTTAGTAGACGTGCTGATTTGATTTGATTTGATTTGATTTATTATTGTCACATGTCTTAGCATACAGTGAAAAGTATTGTTTCTTGCGCGCTGTACAGACAAAGCATACCATTCATAGAGAAGGAAAGGAGAGAGTGCAGAATGTAGTGTTAACACTCATAGCTAGGGTGTAGAGAAAGATCAACTTAGTGCAAGGAAGGTTCATTCAAAAGTCTGATGGCAGCAGGGGAGAAGCTGTTCTTGAGTCGGTTGGTACGCGACCTAAGGCTCTTGTATCCTTTTCCTGACGCCAACTATCGGATGCCCCCGTTGACCAAAATATTGAACAAGTGCACAAAGATGTTGGGATGTGCACCAGACGCCTTCCCCCACAAGTTCAACCACTTCCAGGTCAGGCGTGCACTTGCTGGAGCACCGTAAAATTCAGGCCATGAACTTCATTACTTATGCATTCATTGAAGATCCAAACCAGGTAAGGTATGGTGTTCTGAAATTGGGTAGATTGGATAAGGGAATTGAGGAACTCAGCGTACATGAACCTTTTGTGTTTGTAGGGTTTCAGTCTTAAGGACGTGAAGGGTGACGTCACCCAGCTGGTATTGAAGGCCAAAGATCAATCTCACCACGCACCTCTGGGCAGTTTACCCGTGTGTGAGGCCAGGATGCCCAACAGGCACAGTGTATCCTACCAAGGGGGCAGAGGTGGTCAGTGTAGATCAACAACAGGTCACGGACAGGGGGCGGAATCTTCCCTTCCCGCCTGCCACGGGAATCGTAGCAGCCGGGACAGGACCGTGCAAAGTCCGTTGACCTCGGGCGGGATTTTCCGGTCTTGGTGTGAGCGCGTCCGGAAAATCCCTCCCAGGGAGTCTGAAATTTGTAAAAGATCTGTGCCTGAGGAAGAGTAAGGAAGTTCTTCAGGTCATTATTTACCCCTCAACTGATGTCAAAAACTAGATTATCTGGTTATTGCCACATTGTTATATGTGAGTGTTTTGCTGGGTACAAATTGGCAAGTTTCCTACCTTGTAACAGTGAGTGTAATGCAAAATGACTTTCAGTCTGTATTGTCCTGAGATTGTGAAAGTTAATGTAAAAATACAAGTTTTCTTGACCTATAATAACCCCTGATGCAATGGTGGGTCTCAGATCACAGCCAGATCCGATAAGGGGTTGGTGGAGTAAAGGGATTACTGATGATCCCCTCATAAAACATGACGGTAAACCATGTAATTTTGCCAAACCTTTGCCTTGTTGTTTGGGTCGGGCAGAACGTCAATGCCAATTTTATTATATTACGGCCAGAATCAAAATGGTGCCAGTGGCATCGTGCAGGCAATGCAATGGCAGCCAGTCGTCGACGTAGGGTGGGAATGAAATGAAAATTGTCCCTGCGAAATCTATGAGAGGAATGAGTCCGGGTGGACAACTCAGCCTGGTTTCTGAGAGGAAGAGGTTTACCACACAGAATCCTCGGAAAATCTACCTTTGGCAAATGCTTCAATAAAGCTAAGTTTAATAATGCAACCAAGTCAGGGGATCACAGAATTCTAGATCAATCTTTGATTGTGTCCTTGTTTGTCGGTAGGGTTTGTAGCTAGGGAAGGTGATGGCCAAGTGGTATTATCGCTATTAATCCAGACACTCAGCTAATGTTCTGGGGACCCGGTTCGAAACCCGCCACGGCAGATGGTGGAATCTGAATTCAATAGAAAATATCCGGAATTACGAATCTACTGATGACCATGAAACCATTGCTATGGACGGCACAGTGGTTAGCACTGCTGCCTCAGAGCTCCAGGGACCTGGGTTCAATTCCTGGCTTGGGTCACTGGCTGTTTAGAGTTTGCACATTCTCCCTGTGTCTGCATGGGTTTCCTCCGGGTGCTCCAGTTTCCTCCCACACTCCACAAACATGTGCAGGTTAGGTTGATTGGCCATGATAAATTGCCGCTTAGTGTCCCAGGATGCATAGGTTAGAGGGATTAGCGAGGTAAATATGTGGGTCTACGGGGATTGGGCCTGGGTGGGATTGTTGTCGGTGCAGACTTAATGGACTGCATGGATTCTATGATTCATTGTTGGAAAAACCCATCTGGTTCAATAATATCCCTTTAGGGAAGGAAATCTGCTGTCCTTACCCGGTCTGGCCTATATGTGACTCCAGAGCCACAGCAATGTGGTTGACTCTCAACTGCTCTCAGGCTACTAGAGATGGGCAATAAATGCTGACCAGCCAGCGACGCCCCATGTCGCACGAGTGAATAAAAAAAGACATTTAATAAATTTGTTTCTGTTTGAATTTTTTGGTGTGTGCTGGAAGGAGGGAATGAGTTTAGGAAAAAGCTTCGGAATTTGAAGTGTGACTGGAAAACGGGATCTGACAGAAGAAGTCCGGCTGTGCAATCCAACAATCCAAGCAGCCAACAGGAACTGTCATCGCAAGCAGCAGTCCTTTTGGACCTTGTGCATAAGTTCATTCTTGAAGCAGATCTCCAAGAAAGCAAGGTATAAAATAAAAGCTCAAGCACTAGCTTGTGTTCAAATTCACTTCTCTTCCAACTGAAGAGGATCTCAAAAGCATTTTTGACAATGAATTCCGGTAAAGTGCATGAGTGTTGCTGCAGTAAGGTTGTCACGTATTGACGGTACGATGCTTTAACAATGGAGAAGGAATGTCACTTATATTGCTAACAGCTAGTGAGATGGTAATCCTTGCCCTTGTGAATAAGCCATTAGCAGATCTGTATTCACAGATATATTGGCTTTATCTAATGTTTGAGCCGTGCCGTTGGAAAGGGGTGGAGGATTATGTCTCACCATTTAGTGTTTGCAAAGGTGAAATCGAGGTCACTGTGCCCAATGACTGCATTGGAAAACTCAAGGGAAACTGTTGTAATGAAGGTGAATGTGTTTTATCCTCTTACTGAGAGGCACAGACTGATCATTACTGGGAGGACAAGCAGCTGGGGACAACACTTTATGATTATGCTGCTCCATGATGATATTCTGTACAGGACTTTAACTCCACGGTGATGAAAGAATGGAGGCATATGTACCAGTCAGCATGATATGCATCTTGGAGGCAGACAATAGTATTTCAATCATGTTACTCTTGTCCTTCTTGGTGGAGGCGCTCCAGAGCTAAAAGGTGTAATCACATCCAACAAGAGAGAATCTAACCTTCGCCCATTGATATACAATGGCATGGCATGGGCAGCATGGTGGTTGGCACTGCTGCCTCACAGTGCCAGGGACCTGGGTTCGATTCCCAGCTTGGGTCACTGTCTGTGTGGAGTCTTCACATTCTCCTCATGTCTATCTGTGTTTCCTCCGGGTGCTCCGGTTTCCTCCCACAGTCCAAAGATATGCGGGTTAGGTTGATTGGCCATGCTAAATTGCCCCTTAATGTCAGGGGGACTAGCAGGGTAAATATGTGGGTGACGGGAATAGGACCTGGGTGGGATTGTGGTCGGTGCAGACTCGATGGGCCGAATGGCCTCCTTCTGCACTGTAGGGATTCTATGATTTACCATTGCTGAACCCTCCACTATCAACATCATGGGGGTTACCATTCATAGAATAAAATCCCTACAGTGCAGATGGAGGTCATTCGGCCCATCGAGTCTGCACGGACCACAATCCCACTCAGGCCCTATCCCCATAACCCCATGCATTTACCCCAACTAGTCCCCCTGACTCATGGTAGGCTAGTGAAAAAGGTTGGATCCCATGGGATAAAGGGGGAGGTGGCTAGATGGGTGGAGAACTGGCTTGGTCATAGAAGACAGAGGGTGGTAGTGGAAGGGTCTTTTTCCGGCTGGATGCCTGTGACTAGTGGTGTACCGCAGGGCTCTGTATTGGGACCTCTGCTGTTTGTGATTTATATAAATGATCTGGAAGAAGGAGTAACTGGGGTGATCAGTAAGTTTGCGGACGACACAAAACTGGCAGGACTTGCAGATAGTGAGGAACATTGTCAGAGGCTACAGAAGGATATAGATAGGCTGGAAATTTGGGCAAGGAAATGGCAGATGGAGTTCAATCCTGATAAATGCGAAGTGATGCATTTTGGTGGGAATAATGTAGGGAGGAGCTACACGATAAATGGAAGAACCATAAAGGGTGTAGAGACGCAGAGGGACCTGGGTGTGCAAGTCCACAGATCTTTGAAGGTGACGTCACAGGTGGAGAAGGTGGTGAAGAAGGCATATGGCATGCTTGCCTTTATAGGACGGGGCATAGAGTATAAAAGTTGGGGTCTGATGTTGCAGATGTATAGAACGTTGGTTCGGCCGCATTTGGAATACTGCGTCCAGTTCTGGTCGCCACACTACCAGAAGGACGTGGAGGCTTTGGAGAGAGTACAGAGGAGGTTTACCAGGATGTTGCCTGGTATGGAGGGGCTTGGTTATGAGGAGAGATTGGGGAAACTGGGGTTGTTCTCCTTGGAAAGACGGAGGATGAGGGGAGACTTAATAGAGGTGTATAAAATTATGAAAGGCATAGATAGGGTGAACGGTGGGAAGCTTTTCCCCGGGTCGGTGGTGACGTTCACGAGGGGTCATAGGTTCAAGGTGAAGGGGGGGAGGTTTAACACAGATATCAGAAGGACATATTTCACACAGAGGGTCGTGGGGGCCTGGAATGTGTTGCCGGGCAAGGTGGTGGAGGCGGACACACTGGGAACGTTTAAGACTTATCTAGACAGCTATATGAACGGAGTGGGAATGGAGGGATACAAAAGAGTGGTCTAGTTTGGACCAGGGAGCGGCGCGGGCTAATTGTTCCTGGTTTCTCGTTTCAAGGCTTCATTCTATGATCATCTTGCTGGTGCCAGTACAGAGTGAGACTGCGGATAGTTGGGAACCTGTCTCGGGGGCAGGGAATTCATATGGTGTTCGTGGAAGTGGAAATGACTAGGGTTGGGAAGCATTTTCCGATCGGGGCCATTGTGATCTCCTGGACTCGTTTCGATCGCCTCAGGGGATCGGAGAGGAATTTCCCAGATTTTTTTTCCCCATATTGGCCCTGGGGTTTTTCACTCTGGGTTTTCGCCTCTCCCTGGAGATCACATGGTCTGGAATGGGGGGGTGGGGGTAAGTTAATAGGTTGTAATGAACAAAGCATCGTAGCTGTGAGGGACAGCTCGGTGGATAGGATATTGGTATGTAGATAGGCTGGAAAATTGGGCGGGGATCCTGGATTCAGGATTCAATCCTGGACCGGGGAGCGGCGCGGGCTTGGAGGGCCGAAGGGCCTGTTCCTGTGCTGTATTGTTCTTTGTCTTTGTCTTTGACAACTAAGGGCAATTTAGCATGGCCAATCCACCTACCCACCTACCCACACATCTTTGGAGTTTGGGAGGAAACTGGAGCACCCGGAGGAAACCCAGCAGACACAGGAAGAACATGCAAACTCCACATAGACAGTAACCCAAGCCAGAAATCGAACCCGGATCCCTGGCGCTGTGAGGCAACAGTGCTAACCACTGTGCCACCGTGCTGCCCGTACCATTAACCAGAACCTGAACTGGACTGGTCATATAAATACTGTGACTACCAGAGCAGATCAGAGGCTAGGAATCCTATGGAGAGTACTCACCTCCAGACTCACTAAAGTCAGTCCACCACGTACAAGGCACAAGTCAGGAGTGTGACAGAATATTCTCCATTTGCTTGCATGACTGCAGCACCCACAAAAAGCTTTGTCAGCTTTGACAAAGGGTCACCTGGACTCGAAACGTCAGCTCTTTCCTCTCCTTACAGATGCTGCCAGACCTGCTGAGATTTTCCAGCATTTTCTCTTTTGGTTTCAGATTCCAGCATCCGCAGTAATTCGCTTTTAACTTGGCCAAAGACGTCAGTTTATTTTAAATTCTCATCTCAAAAGGGGAGAGAGAAGTTACGAGGAGTGTGGAGCAACGGAAGGCAGGCTGAACATTCTTGTGTTGAGTGTTTGCAAGCAAATTGTTATTCATTGTTTTCACACAATTATAAACTGATCTTGCAGCTTGTCCTTCAGTCAAACCTGAAGGGATAGTTCCTGTTGCTCAAGGTAATGATAACTTTACCAGCAGAAGCAAGACACCAATGTGAAGCAGTATTTACTGAGCTTAAGCACAAGAGCTGAGGGTTGGGGAGTTCAGGGCTTAATCTGTTCATTGTACATCACTTCTGACAGCCTGCTGACTCCTACATATGGGACTGCTGCCCCATGCCAGAACCACCAGAGAGACACTTACAGGAATTAGAGAGAGTCAAACGAAAGTCGATTTAACCCTTGGGGAGGAGGTCTGCAATATCTCTGCTCGCAATGAAACGTCATCGTTTCAGTGTGAGACGAAGTGAGCTAATCCATTCAGCTGGCAAATCAACAGCTGCTCTCACCAGTATCTACTGCTCTTCAAGATCTTTGCAAACTCCAAACCAATCTTCATTCACAGGCATGGGGCTTTCTGACATGTTAAAGTGAATCGTTGCAAAATCTTCACACCTCTCCCATCAACGAATGTATAAATTATCAGTAAAGATCTTCTGTGTGGCACGAATCTCCTGTCCATAAAACTGGGAGATGAGAAGGAATGAACATTCCATCATCAAATCTCAACACCATCCAGGACAGAGCAGATGGCACCCCATCCACCACCTTCAACATTCACTCCCTCCGTCCCTGACACACCATGGCAGCAGTGTGTACAATATGCAAGGTGCACTGCAGCAACTCGTAAAGGCTCCTTCAATGGCACCTTACAAACCCATGACTAACTAAGCCAGATATCTGCCTTTCATGCTTAACACTTCTAAAATGTGTTTGACAAAAAGCCTCTTACCACTTCCTGAGTGACCACCTAATTGGAAACACCCTTACCCCAATTTCTCAGAGGTCATTGTGATTATTTGTGAAGTGTTAGTCACTCAATTATGCCAGTTTGATTTTGATTTGATTTATTATTGTCACATGTATTGGTATACAGAATCACAGCATACGACAGTACAGAAGAGGCCCTTCGGCCCATCGAGTCTGCACTGCCCACCTAATCCCATTTGCCAGCACTTGGCCTATGGCCTTGAATGTTATGGCGTGCCAAGTACCCATCCAGGTACTTTTTAAAGGATGTGAGGCATCCCGCCTCCACCACCCTCCCGGGCAGCACATTCCAGACCATCACCATCCTCTGGGTAAAACAGTTTTTCCTTAAATCCCCCCCTGAACCTCCCACTCCTCACTTTTAACTTGTGTCCCCTTGTAACTGACCCTTCAACTAAGGGGAACAGCTGCTCCCTATCCACCCTGTCCACGCCCCTCATAATCTTGAACACCTCAAACACTTCAATCAGGTGAAAAGTATTGTTTCTTGCGCACTGTACAGACAAAGCATACTGTTCATAGAGAAGGAAAGGAGAGAGTGCAGAATGTAGTGTTACAGTCATAGCTAGGGTGTAGAGAAAGATCAACTCAAAAGTCTGACAGCAGCAGGGAAGAAGCTGTTCTTGAGTCGGTTGGTACGTGACTTCAGACTTTTGTATCTTTTTCCCGACGGAAGAAGGTGGAAGAGAGAATGCCCGGAGTGCGTGGGGTCCTTGATTATGCTGGCTGCTTCTCTAAGGGAGAATAAAGAGATATGGGGCAGCAACAACATTCAAAACAACATTTTCCCTTTGCTTTAGGTGATAACCAGGAAAATATTTGAAGAATCTAATAACAGGAGTTACCTCTATTCATGTTTTAAATTATTTACAGCTGCTTATTCTCTCAGAAGATAGCAGTATGGGATAAATAGAAGGATTGAAATTTTTAAACATTCAATAAATATCCACCTTGCCTGGGAAACAGCACCGTACAATAAAATAAAAGCCTTAGCTCAAAAAGGATTAAATGTTAATGCTTCAACCTTCAGCTGCCTAGGCCCTAAGCTCTGGAATTTATTCCTGGAGCCTTTCTAATTCTGTCACCCTTGAACTTGTTCCTTAAAATATACGTCTTTGACCAAGATTTTGGTCAAATGCCCTGATAGTTCTTTATGTGGCTCCAAGTAATATTTTGTTTGATATTGCTCCGATGAAACTCTTGGGATATTTCCCTCCATCAAAGACACTGGTTGTGATTCTCCGACCTCATCCACCACTGGAATTCTCCAGTCCCGCTGCAGTGAACGGAGATTCGGCTGAGTGCCGAATTCTTCATTCTTGCCGGGATCGGAGAATTCCGGCCACTGTATGATTTTTTAAATTCTTTCATGGGAAGTGGGTGCCACTGACAAGAGCAGCATTGCCTACCCCGAGTTGCCCTCGAACCGAGTGGCTTGCTTGGCCATTTCAGGGGGCATTTTAAGAGTCAACCACATTGCTGTGGATCTGGAGTCACATGTAGGCCTAGACCAGTAAGGAAGATTTCCTTCCCTGAAGAACATTAGTGAAGATGCAGGGCAGGATTTCCAGTCCTTCCCACTTGCGGGATCTTCCAGTCCCGCCGGATGCAACCCCCAGGGACAGGTTCCCCGGCAGTGGAATGGGCAAGCCACGCAAAACGGTGGGACTGGAAGATCCCGCCGGTAACAAACGACAAGACGTCTCCACCACCAGAAAATACACTGCTGGGTAACGGTGGGGGGAGGAATCCCAACCGATGGGTTTTTACACGAATCGATGATAGTTTCATGGCCACCATGACTGAGGCCAGGGGCAGAATCATCTGCCCTCGTTTGTGGTGTATCTGGAGGTGGGGAGGGAATTTAATCAGGTGGGAGGATCATGGGCGAGGACCCTGCCATCTTCCTGCGTCCAGCAAAATTAAGTATGGCGCGGGAAAACCCATGGTTGGTGTCACTGCTCCACCGTGAATGGGTGGGAAAAGATGGTGGAAGCGGCATCATTGAATATTTTGAAGGAGGAGGCAGATAGACTCTTGCTCGGAAAGGGAATCAAAGGTTATCAGGGGTATCATAGAATCCCTTCAGTGCAGAAGGAGGCCATTCAGCCCATCAAGTCTGCACTGACCACAATCCCACCCAGGCCTTATACCCGTAACCCCACATATTTACCCTGCTAATCCCCCTGACACTAAGGAGCAATTTAGCATGGCCAATCAACCTAACCCGCACATCTTTGGACTGTGGGAGGAAACCGGAGCACCCGGAGGAAACCCACGCAGTCACGGGGAGAACATGCAGACTCCACACAGACAGTGACGCAAGCTGGAATCAAACCCGAGTCCCTGCGTGAGGCAGCAGTGCTAACCACTGTGCCACGATGCCACCATAGATGGAAATGGCCCACTGCAAGAAGTCCATTAGGACCCAGGTGCGTCTCCAGAGTGATCATTGCTGCCTTGGAGGAGGGGGAACTTGCGGCTCCACTTTTTTGTCCCATGACCCCGTTTGTCATGTCGTTCCATAGTTTGGACCTCTGGTGGCTGTCGTTCCAACAGGATTCCCTGCTGAGCGTCAAATTCCCCATCCTCGCTTGCAGTGGCGCCGGGGAATGAATGGCCAGAGAATTCCAGCCTGTGTATCTTTTTTGAGGATGATCGTTCTACAGTTTTGTTTGGAGTTGGGATAGAAAGGCTGGTCTTTTGACGATAGCTCCAGGAACATGTGCAACCAGAGTTGGCAGCGCTAAGCAGATGTTGCGAGGAGACCCCAGGAAAGACACTTTGGAATTCAATAGCTCATTTAAGTGATTTTCAGCCTCGGAGAACCGTCAACACGTCAGGATTTCTTTTCACCTTTGACCGCCAGTCAGTTTATATTAGTCTTTGTGCTATCACTCCAGTGTTGGGAGTCTCCAGTGTATCTGTACATTTTCAAATTCTCAGATAAATCATATTTAATTGGAGTTTTAGACATTCCACAGACATTTGGAGGTTCAAGTATATGGCACTCTGAGGATAATGACCGCTCCCATTCCCCCAACTCAGCAGCAAGTCAATAAACCTTTCAGTATAGCCTGTTCATTTAGTCATCATCCAAGAATCAAGTGGACTGCATTTCATTGCAAGATGGCTCCCAGGCCTGCAGCCTAACAGATACATGAGTTTTACAAAAAGCTTCAGTAAATCCTACTCAGCAAACTAGAAGATGAAAAGACTTGTATTTAATGGGCAACTTCTCTGACCTCAGGACATCCCAAAATTCCCCTCAGTTTATGTCAGACTCCTACAGCTCAGCCTTCAACACCATTATTCCTACAAAACTTATCTCCAAACTCCGTGGCCGAGGGCTCAGCTCCTCCCTCTGCAACTGGATCCTAGACTTCCTAACCCACAGGAGGCAGTCGGTAAGGATAGGCAACTACACCTTCTCCACGATCATCCTCAACACCGGTGCTCCACAAGGCTGTGTTCTCAGCCCCCTACTATACGCCTTATACACTGATCACTGTGTGGCCAAATTCCATTCTAATTCCATTTTCAGGTTTGCTGATGACACCAGCGTAGTGGGTCGGATCTCAAACAATGATGAGACGGAGCACAGGAAAGCGATAGAGAATCTGGTGAAATGGTGCAACAACAATAATCTCTCCCTCAAAGTCAGTAAAACGAAGGAGATGGACATCGACTTCAGGAAGCGTCATGGAGAACATGCCCCTGTCTACATCAACGGGGATGAAGTGGAAATGGTCGAGAGCTTCAAGTTTCTAGGTGTCCAGATCACCAACAACCTGTGCTTGTCTCTCCACACCGCATTATAGTTAAGAAAGTCCACCGACACCTCCACATTCTTAGGAGGCTAAGGAAATTCAGCATGTCAGCTACGACTCTCAACAATTTTTACAGATGCACCATAAAAAACATTCTTTCTGCTTGTATCACAGTTTGGTATGGCTCCTGCTCTGCTCAAGACCGCAAGGAACTACAAAGGGTTGTGAACATAGCCCAATCCATCACTCAAACCAGCCTCTCATCCATTGACTCCATCTACACTTACTGCTGCCGCGGAAAAGAACCTATAATCAAGGACACCACGCATCCCAGACACACTCTCTTCGACCTTCTTCCATCGGGAAAAAGATACAAAAGTCTAAGATCACCTACCAACCGACTCGAGAACAACTTCTTCCCTGCTGCTATCAGACTTTTGAATGGACCTACCTTGCATTAAGTTGATCTTTCTCTACATCCTAGCTATGACTGTAACATATTATCCTGCGCTCTCTCATTTCCTTCTCTATGAATGGTATGTTTTGTCTGTATAGCACGCAAAAAACAATACTTTTCACTGTATGTTAATACATGTGACAATAATAAATCAAATCAAGTAATTCTGAGGCATATTGTAAGGTAGGAAACATGGTAGCCATTTTGAACACGGCAAAACTCCCGTTGATAGTGAACTTCCACCATGTGCTTCCTGGTGGCCAGGTGGCAAAGACCAGTAAACCCCGTTGACAATGGCAGGACCAGATGATCCCACCACCAGCCAGTGGCAGGCCACCTCCTCCACCGTGAAACACACCGTGGACCCGGGGGGGGGGGGGGGGGTGCATGGAAAATCTGGTCCAGTTCCTCATCCAAATCGACCTGCACTCTGACAGTTCAGCACACTCTCAGAACAGCAGGTCGAGGTCTTGGGTCCAGTGACACTTTTTAACCTGAAGAGCCTTTTTTAGGAAAACCAAATCTGCCTTAAATTTAAAACCATGATGAACCGAGATGAAAATACAGCATTTTAAACCAAAACGCTCGGCAAATTACCAAGAGTCCCTTACAGAATGCATGATTTGCAATGGATAAAATACTTGTATTTAATTTATGTATTGATAGGAAAGAATCAAAAATAAAATTGTCATAACTCTAAATTATCACTTTTGTGTTCTTTAATGACAATTCTGTCAATAAAGTTAACTTTAAAACAAATTATAAATTAAGTTCCCTGGAACTAAGAGAATTTTTTCAGCTATTGAGTCTTTCCAGTCCTTCCTGCCGGTGGAGATATTCCAGTCCCATCAAAAGTGACTCTCCCCCTCCCCCACTCCAACCACTCCCCCTCCCACCCCCCCACCCCCCACGGCAGGTTCCCTGTTGGCATTGCCAACAAACAACGTAAATGATCTTTGACTTTGATGGGACTGGAAGATCCCACTTGCGTCGGAGCTGCCTTTGCTGGCGGAAAGGGCTGGAAAATCCCAGCCTGAGATTGGACATTCAGAGTTATTGACCACTCCAGGTATATTTGAAAAAATAATGGCGGCAAGCATTAAACCAGTTCCTCGTGCCAAAAGCATTACCTGTCCCAAGGCACTGGCCTCGTGGTATTATCGCTAGATTATTTAATCCCGAAACTCAGCTAATGTTCTGGGGACCTGGGTTCGAATCCCGCCACGGCAGATGGTGAAATTTGAATTCAATTTTTAAAATCTGGAATTAGCAATCTACTGATGACCATGAAACTATTTTCGGAAAAACCCATCTGGTTCACTAATGTCTTTTTGGGAAGGAAATCTGTCGTCCTTACCTGGTCTGACCTACATGTGACTCCAGAGCCACAGCAATGTGGTGGACCCTCAGAGGATTTTTCCCAGGGTGGAAATGTCTGCTACGAGAGGACACAGGTTTAGGGTGCTGGGGGGTAGGTACAGGGGAGATGTTAGGGGGAAGTTTTTCACACAGAGGGTGGTGGGCGAGTGGAATCGGCTGCCATCAGTGGTGGTGGAGGTGAACTCAATAGGGTCTTTTAAGAGACTCCTGGATGAGTACATGGAGCGTAATAGGATGGAGGGTTATAGGTAGGTCTAGAAGGTAGGGATGTGTTTGGCACAACTTGTGGGCCGAAGGGCCTGTTTGTGCTGTAGGTTTTCTATGTTTCTATGTTTCTATGACTCTCAACTGCCCTCAGACAACTAGGGATGGGCAATAAATGCTGGCCAGCCAGTGACGCCCATGTCCCACCAATGAATAAAGAAAAAGCATGGTGTGGCTATACTCATAGAATCATACAGTGCAGAAGAGGCCCATCGAGACTGCACTGATACATTAGAAACATCTGATCCATCTCCCATCTAGTCCCATCTGCCAGCACTTAGCCCATAACCGAACTTGAACAGGTTTACTTCAAGCAAGATGGTGGACGGAATTCTCCGGTCTCGCACACCCCGCTACCACTGCCAGCGTGAATGGAGAACTTGGCACTCAGCCAAAACCCTGGAACTCAGACAATTAGTCATATCTCTTCTCACAACGGCGGGACTGGGGAATCCCAGCCATGGCCGAGGTCGGAAAATCCCGGTTGGTGTTTATTATTAAAATTCCCCTGATGAAGGAGCAGTGGTCCGAAAGCTCGTGATATCAAATAAGCCTGTTGGACTTTAACCTGGTGTTGTGAGACCTCTTGCTATTATTAAAATGATTTGAAACTGTGAGGTGCGGCATAATTATTTGCCATTTATTCCCTCGACTCTTTACTTTTCTTGACTTAATTCATTGATGCTTTTTCTCATGGTAACGCGATTCAGTGGGTAAAAATTGGGAGTCACCAGTTAGTTGTTAAGGAGCCTCGCACAGGTTCAGGAGCCACAGGTTTCAGATCCCTGGGCTACGCTTTTGTGTCGAAGTCTCTGGAGTGGGACTTGAATACTCAACCTCGGAGTTCAGGGGAGGGAATACTATTGAGTGGGACACAGAACAGTTAGATTAGGTTTCTCCGCCAAGCATCCCTTTCTTCAGCCTGCAGCGATGTGTGATAAGAGTTATTTAAGTAGCATGTTGACATATTTATTGCAACATGAAAAGGGCATCATTATTACCCCAACACTATTTTGCCCCAAGGCTCACAATGTAGCATTCATTTAATCAAAAAAGGACAGTCAACATTCATCTGAGTATTAAAAATAACATTTATTTCTTCACCTTCAGCCTCATATGATGCATCAGGAACCTCCGAGCTGCCCCAAATCCCATTAAACTAAGCCTTTGATCTGGCCAACAAACATTGTGGGATTTTTGAAAGGTAATTTGTTTCTAGATCCAAGATGCTCCGTCTCAGATATCCTCTCGCACCATGAGTTCTGAATTTACACAGCCCCTCCTTGTTTCCTGCGCTCTTTTCTCTGACAACTCCCACTTGTGCTCTGCCAGGCCTGCAGCGAAAGAAAGTTGGAATATAAAGCTCATCCTGGAGAAATTCACTTCTTATTTCATGCTGGCAAAAAAAAACCTTGTAAATAAAATATGGACTCAGTATATACACACAAATCAATATAGACTCAGATCAATACAAATGTGAGGTAATGCACTTTTTTCAATAAAATCCCTACAGTACAGCAGGAGGCTATTCGGCCCATCGAGTCTGCACCGACAACAATCCCACCCAGATCCTATTCCCGTAGCCCTCAAATTTACCCTGCTAACCCCCCTGACACTAGGGGCAATTTACCATGACCAATCAACCTAACCAGCACATTTTTGGACTGTGGGAGGAAACCGGAGCACCCGGAGGAAACCCACGCAGACACGGGGAGAATGTGCAAACTCCACACAGACGGCAACCCAAAGCTGGAATTGGACCCGGGTCCCTGGCGCTGCAAGGCAGCAATGCTAACCACTGTGAGGCAGCAGTGCTAACCACTGTGCCACCGTGCCGCCCTTTTGGAAGGTTTAATACAAATGTGAGATAATGCATTTTGGAAGGTCCAATACAGATAGAAAATATACAGCAAATGGCAGAACCCTTAAGAGTATTGATAGGCAGAGGGATCTGGGTGCACAGGTACACAGGTCATTGAAAGTGGCAAGGCAGGCGGAGAAAGTAGTCAAGAAGGCATACAACATGCTTGCCTTCATCGGCTGGGGCACTGAGTTTAAAAATTGGCAAGTCAAGTTGCAGCTTTATAGAACCTTAGTTAGGCCGCACTTGGGATATAGTGTTCAATTCTGGTCACCACACTGCCAGAAGGATGTGGAGGCTTTGGAGAGGGTACAGAAAAGATTTACCAGGATGTTGCCTGGTATGGAGGGAATTAGCTATGAGGAGAGGCTGGAGAAACTTCGTTTGTTCGCACTGGAACGATGGAGGTTGAGGGGCCAGCTGATAGAAGTCTACAAGATTATGAGAGGCATGGACAGAGTGGATAGTCAGAAGCTTTTTCCCAGAGTGGAAGAGTCAATTACCAGGGGGCACAGGTTTAAGGTGTGAGGGGCAAGGTTTAAAGGAGATGTACAAGGCAAGTTGTTCACACAGAGGGTGGTGGGTGCCTGGAACTCGCTGCTGGGAGAGGTAGTTGAAGCAGATACGATAGTGAATTTTAAGGGCCATCTTGACAAATACATGAATAGGATGGGAATAGAGGGATATGGTCCCTGGAAGGGTAGGGGGTTTTAGTTCAGTCGGGCAGCATGGTCAGTGCAGGCTTGGAGGGCTGAAGGGCCTGTTCCTGTGCTGTAATTTTCTTTGTTCTTTGTTCAATATGCACTCAAATGAATATACACTCAAATCAAAATACAGTCAAATCAATATACACTCAAGTCAATATAGACTCAAAACAATATACACTCAAATCAATATACACTCAAATCAATATACACTCAAAGAAATATATACTCAAATCAAAATATACATAAATCAATATACACTCAAATCAATATATAGTCAAATAAATATACACACAAATCAATATACACACGACAACGCAGAGTCGCTGAGCAGAGACTGATAGCCAAGTTCCGGAGACATGAGGACGGCCTGAACCGGGATCTTGGGTTCATGTCACACTATCTGTAACCCCCACGACTTGCCTGGGTTTGCAAAATCTCGCTAACTGTCCTGGCTGGAGATAACACACATCTCTTTAACCTGTGCTTAACCCTCTCTCCACTTACATTGTCTGCACCTGTAAAGACTTGATTACTTGTTAAGATTTGCAACCCAACCATTATCTTGTAATTGAATCATGTATCTCTTTCTAACCTATCTGTGAACCCAATTCTCCACTCACCTGATGAAGGGGCAACGCTCCGAAAGATTGGGCTACCAAATAAACCTGTTGGACTGTAACCTGGTGACATGAGACTTCTTACTGTGCCCACCCCAGTCCAACGCCGGCATCTCCACATCATGGTTCTGAAGGTAGGTCGGAGAAATTGGGACTATTTTCCTTGGCGAATTGAAGGCTGAGAAGATATCTGATTGAGATATTCAAAATCGTGAGGGGTCTGGACAGAGTAGACCGGGAGAAACTGTTCTCATTGGTGAAAAGGTCGA
The DNA here is from genome assembly GCF_964213995.1 of Mustelus asterias. NCBI lineage: Eukaryota > Metazoa > Chordata > Chondrichthyes > Carcharhiniformes > Triakidae > Mustelus > Mustelus asterias. The sequence continues at coordinate 149,141,632 of NC_135803.1, read as the reverse complement.
GAATGAGAGTGCACAGATTCAAAGTAATTGGCAAAACGAGCAAAAGCGAGTGAGTGGTTGGGATGTGGAATGCCTGAGAACTTGGTGGAGGCAGGTTCAATCAATGGATTCTGAAGAGAATTAGGGTGAGATTCTCCAGCCTCCCAGTTGTGTGTTTCCCGCCGGCGGGAGGTGGCGCATTGTTTGCTAGTGGCAAAAATTCGCCAGTCCCGCCGCTGCCAATGGGAATTCCCATTGACGTCACCCCATGCTGGCAGGAAACAAGCAGAGGTGGGTGCGCTGCTGGCGGGACTGGAGAATTCCACCGGAGTCAACGGCCGGAGAATTCCGGCCTCAGACTGTTACCTGAGAAGGAAGAATGTACAGGATTATGGGGAGAAGGCGGGGCAAAGACAGTGAGAGAATTGCTCATTCAAAGAGCCGGCAGACAGGATGGGCTGAATGGCCTTTCTGCGCTGTAACAATTCTGTGATTTGTGATCATCATTTTTTTAATGCTTTCCCGAGGGGGAGATATGGGCCCTTGATTTAAAGCCTCACCTGAAAGGGGGAACTAATGGACTTGACAGCCAGCAACGTATATAGGAATCCACCCTCTACCTGGATCTTTCTCCTGAGGCTCAGCTGAAAGGGTTCAGCGTTCCTCCCGATCAAATACCATCAGCCCTTTCATGTTCTTCTTTGAATTCGATAATTACAAGAGTAATTGCATCCAAATCAAAGTGGCTCTGATATTCATTCAAAAGTTTGGAAAAGGAATAAGGAGAAAGACCCATAATAGCAGGGACTTCTGTGGGCGTAACATCAATAAGTAAACGTTAGACTTTGATGTGTTAGATTGGGGGTGGAGGATATGGAATCAAACTGTGAAACATTTGAAAGAAAATACCACAAAGAACTATCACCAGCACTTCTGATAGAATGGGACTAAGTAGATTTCTCTGCAGAGAGCTAGCATGAACTCGATGGGCTGAATGTCATCCTTCAGTGCCATAGTGACTCCATGCCTTTACTGCCATAGATTTACAATGATGCTGAATATTCAGAAAATGTTTCTCGGAAGGAACTTTTATCTCAGCAAGAATTACTGGAATAGTTTGCTCCCCACCTGTCAGATATGTCAGAGCTGTCAAACCTCTCGATGGGAGGTGTTGGCCTAGTGGTATTATCGCTGGACCAGAAACACAGCGAGTGTTCTAGGGACCCAGACTCAAATCCTGGTTCGAATCCCGCCACGGCAGATGGTGGAATTTGAATTCAATAAAAAATATCTGGAATTAGAAGTCTAATGATGACCGATTGTTGGAAAAACCCATTTGGTTCACTAATGTCCTTTAGGGAAGGAAATCTGCCATCCTTACCTGGTCTGGCCTACATGTGACTCCAGAGCCACAGCAATGTGGTTGACTCTCGACTGTCCTCCAAGGGCAACTAGGGATGGGCAATAAATACATGTTCCTACATTCCTGCTAATGCTGATCATTAAACAATACATATAAATGGCCGAGAGATTCAGCTGTCTCTTTGAAGAGAGTTTCAACTCCTCTCCCTGATCTCTTGCCTATCCTTTGATTTTAAAGAAACATGGGCCCCGTATCGCCTGGTTGTGCACTCAGTGATGTCCAACATCATGTAGCTCACAATTAGGTGTCATTCTAGTCAGTTTCTCACTTTTTAAAATATTGAACTTTTCTGTTTGCAATTAATGCTGTTTTATCTTCCAGCTTTACAGACTGAGGTGATAGGATTGTTACTGTGTTGTTTTGTCTCTGTCTTAACACCCATCTTCACCCCTGCCTCAGCCCAGATGTTGCTGAGGACTTCAGCCATGTGTTTGCTACCTACAGACTCAACCATTCCAAAGCTCTCCTGGCTGGTCTCTCAGCTATTGCACTCAATGCAGTTAAATTCATCCAAAACTCTTCTACCTGTAACCTAATTTTCACAAAGTCCTGTTCGCTCATCACCCCTGCGCTCGCCAGCCAACATTGGCCCCTGGTTCAACAATGCCTTGATTTTAAAATTCTCGGCTTCAAATCCTTCTAAGGCTTTGACCACTCTCCCTTCCTATCCCGGTACCCTCCTCTAGCCCTTCAACAATCCGAATTCTCCCTGCTTCTCCACTGCTGGCCTCTTGTGCATCCATCACTCCATGTGAAGTTGCATGTTCTCCCCATGTCTGCGTGCATTTCCTCTGGGTGCTGCGGTTTCCTCACAAAGTCCAAAGGTGCGTAGGGTAGGTGGATTGACCACGCTAAATTGCCCCTTAGTGTCCAAAGATGTATGGGTTAGGTGGATTGGCCATGCTAAGTAAGAGTTGTGTGGGAACCATTATATGTCTTTACGATAACAGAACTGTGATGTGTTGGGAGCACATATTAAATTGTAGTGGAGGATTTTCTGGCCACACTCGCCCCACAGCCAGAAATTTCCCCTCCCGCCGAGGACAATGGACCTTTGCATGGTCTGTGTCCCGTCCACTACAATTCCCATGGCGGACAGGATGGGAAAATTCCACCCGTAGTGTATGATGTCTCATTAAAAACACAATTCTGAAATTTTTAAAACGGATGCGTGTGCAATCCCGTGTTTAAATTAACAAAACGTTTTAAAAGCAGAAAGCGCTTCCAACTTTCTGCATCAGGTTTCTAGCTGGGCTAAGAAGCAATTCATTTCTAATGATGGAAAGTGTGGCTACTTTGCCTCCCAGTCCATCATCAGGGGAATTAGATCCACTGCGTTTTCTAAAAGTCAAGGTTGTCAGGTCCACTGGAACCAGTAAAGTTTATTTATTCGTCACAAGTAAGGCTTACATTAACACTGCAATGAAGTTACTGTGAAATTCCCCTAGTCGCCACAGTCCGGCGCCTGTTCGGGTCAATGCACCTAACCAGCACACCTTTTGGACTGTGGGAGGAAACCGGAGCACCCGGAGGAAACCCACGCAGACACGGGGAGAACGTGCAGGCTCCACACGGACAGTGACCCGAGCCGGGAATCGAACCCGGGTCCCTGGCGCTGTGAGGCAGCAGTGCTAACCACTGTGCCACCATGCCGCCCAATAATAATCAATAATAAAGACAGATGCTCATTCGCTGGACCAGCGCTCACAACTCCCAAAATGAATTTTATTACTGGGCCTGAAACTATCACCACATGTCCCAACTGAGAACGCCAAGTCTGATTCAACAGCTGCTTGGCAAGACCCCCACAGGCTGCTGGGAATTCTTGCCATGTTCACCATAATCTTTTGCCACAGAACAACAGGATCCTCTACTCGATCATAAAGGCGCCCCCAACTTCACGGTGGAGACTCTTGCCTGAAGGGGAAATGATAATCAAGTTGTGGATAACTGGGCAAGTATTGGACAGGCGTCAGGTGTAAGTGTTGTTAGTGTATTTTTTTTAAAATATCCATTCGTGGGACATAGGCTTCAGTGACTGGCCAGAATTTATTGCCAATCCCTAGTTGCCCTGACTGAATGGCTTGTTGGGCCATTTCAGAGGGCAGTTGAGAGTCAACCACTTTGCTGTGTCTCTGGAGTCACATGTAGGCCAGACCAGGTAAGGTCGGCAGATTTCCCTCTCTAAAGAGATATTAGTGAACCAGATGGGTTTTTCTGACAATCGACAACAGCTTCATGGTCATCAGCAGATTCTTAATTCCAGATTTCTTTTATTGAATTCAAATTCCACCATCTGCCGTGGCGGGATTTGAACCCGGGTCCCCAGAACATTCGCTGAGTTTCTGGATTGATAGCAGACTCCAGAGCCACAGCAATGTGGTTGACTCTCAACTGCCCTCTGAACAAGGGCAACTTGGGATGGGCAATAAATGCTGGCCAGCCAGCGATGCCCATGTCCCACAAATGAAAAAAAAGGACGGTTTCTGGAGTTTTTTCCCCCTAACCAGTCCTGTACTTTATTGGTCCAGGAATGTACTTCTGAGGCTGTATAAGGCTCTGGTTGGACCCCATTTGGATTATTGTGAGCAGTTTTGGGCTCCATATCTAAGGAATGATATGCTGGCCTTGGAAAGGGTCCGGAGGAGGTTCCCAAGAATGATACCCGGAATGAAGAGCTTGTCGTATGAGGAATGGTTGAGGAATCTGGGTCTGTACTCGTTGGAGTTTAGAAGGATGAAACTTACAGGATACTGCGAGGTCTGGATATAGTGGACGTGGAGAGGATGTTTCCACTAGTAGGAAAAACTAGGACCAGAGGGCACAACCTTAGGCTAAAGGGACAATCCTTTAAAACAGAGATGAGGAGGAATTTCTTCAGCCAGAGAGTGGTAAATCTGTGGAACTCTTTGCCGCAGAAGGCTGTGGAGGCCTGGTCATTGAGTGTCTTTAAGACAGAAATAGAGAGGTTCTTGATTAATAAGGGGATCAGAGGTTATGGAGAAAAGGCAGGAGAATGGGGATGAGAAAAATATCAGCCATGGTTGAATGGCGGAGCAGACTCGATGGGCTGAGTGGCCTAATTCTGCTCCTATGCCTTATGGTCTTATGGTCATTTGGATGAAGGAGTAGGTTTCAAGTATTGATGGTGTGTCTAGTCTTGATTCCGCCATTATGGTACGGGGCAGATTCGATAGAAGAATCATTTTGTATGTTGGTGACACGGCTGTAAAGCTGAGTGATAATAGAGAGCAGACATGCACAAATATTACAGGCTGCCAGGAATGATGCAATGCCTTACTCCCTTACATGCCCTTGTTCAAATTTCTAGACCTTTATTCCTAATTAAGCTGATAATTCTGTCATGTACATTAATAATGTTGATGTTTCTAATGCCTTTAACCAGTTTTTCCTGTTCCTCCTCGTTCTGCCTGTTTATGGATTCCATAGCTGCCCTCCTTCATCCTGCCAAGTGATTTGTGCCCCAGCCGCTAACCTCTCACTTAGACTTGTATGGCCTTCGCCCACTGAGGTTAGTCAGAGGAGATGACTTAACTCTCCGGCCTGCACTGAATAACTTTCTCAAATCAGAATGCATTTCTTATTTCAATTAATTTGTTCAAAAGGGCGCTTATGCCGTTCTGTTGAATTCCGTTGGGGCTGATATTCTTGTTCCAGTTTGGAGAGCTGATCTCATTGTTACTGCTCTTGTCCGAATGTCTATGGAATTCAGTGTAGGTCATGGGTAACGCTCTTCCCTTGCAAGCAGAAGGTCATAGGTTCATATATGCAGAAGGTCCACGAGTGATAAGAAGATAAAGCGCAGAAAGAGGCCATTTGGCCCACTCTGCCTGTGCTATTTAATTAATCACACATCCCTGCCTTTCCTTCATAGGCACATTAGGTTCACTAGGTTGATTCCAGAGATGAGGGGTTTGTTGTATGAAGAGAGATTGAACAGTTTAGGCCGATACTCTCTGGAATTTAGAAAAACGAAGGGAGATCAAATTGAGGTATATAAAGATGATAAAAGGTCTGGATAAAGTAGACATGGAGCGGATGCTTCCTCTTGTAGGGCATTCTGGGACGAGAGGTCATAGTCTTAGGATAAGGGGTAGCAAATTGAAAACAGAGTTGAGGAGAAACTACTTCTCCCAAAGGGTTGTGAATCTGTGGAATTCGCTGCCCCAAAGTGCGGTGGATGCTGGGACAGTGAGTAAATTTAAGGAGGAGTTAGACAGATTTTTAATTGGTAATGGGTTGAAGGGTTATGGGGAGAAGGCAGGAAAATGGGGATGAGGAGCCTATCAGCCATGATCGAATGGCGGAGCGGACTCGATGGGCCGAATGGTCTAATTCTGCTCCTATATCTTATGAACTTCTATTTGATTTGATTTATTATTGTCACATGTATTAACATACAGTGAAAAGTATTGTTTCTTGCGCACTGTACAGACTAAGCATACCATTCATAGAGAAGGAAATGAGAGAGTGCAGAATGTAGTGTTACAGTCATAGCTAGGGTGTAGAGAAAGACCAACTTAATGCAAGGTAGGTCCATTCAAAAGTCTGACAGCAGCAGGGAAGAAGCTGTTCTTGAGACGGTTGGTACGTGACCTCAGACTTTTGTATCTTTTTCCTGACGGAAGAAGGTGGAAGAGAGAATGTCTGGGGTGCGTGGGGCCCTTGATTATGCTGGTTGCTTTGCCGAGGCAGCGGGAAGTGTAGACAGAGTCAATGGATGGGAGGCTCGTTTGCGTGATGTTCTGGGCTACATTCACGACCTTTTGTAGTTCCTTGGGCAGAGCAGGAGCCATACCAAGCTGTGATACAACCAGAAAGAATGCTTTCTATGGTGCATCTGGTATGGTATATCCTTTCAGATGTTTACCCAATTGACTTTTGAATGTTATTGAATCTGTTTCCATCATCCTTTAAGGCTATGCGTTCCAGATCATAATAACTATCTGAATAAAACACTCTTAGATACATGGAGCGTGATCTTAACTGCCATTCACGCCACGCTCCCGCTGCAGCGAGGTCGGAGAATTTGGCAACCAATCTCTGTTCATTGCAGCAGGATGGGAAAATCTCACCGTTGGGAACGGTAAAAAGATTCCAGCCATTGACTCAAAAGATCATAAGTTCACCGACTCCAGAAGGTCATAGGTTCACCGACCCAGAAGGTCATAGGTTCACCGACTCCAGAAGGTCATAGGTTCACTGACCCAGAAGGTCATAGGTTCACCGACCCAGAAGGTCATAGGTTCACCGACCCAGAAGGTCATAGGTTCACTGACCCAGAAGGTCATAGGTTCAACGACCCAGAAGGTCATAGGTTCACCGACCCAGAAGGTCATAGGTTCACTGACCCAGAAGGTTATATGTTCACTGACCCAGAAGGTCATAGGTTCACTGAGTCACCCCAGAGACTTGAGCACATAATCTGGGATAACACTTCCAGGGCAGTACTGAGGGAGTGCTGTCCTGTAGGAGATGCCAGCTTTCAAAGGTAACATTAAACCAAGGTCATATCTGCCCCCTCACATGGATGTAAAAGATCTATTTCGAAGAAGGATAGGGGAGATTTCCTTTGTGACCTGGTCAATGTTTATCCTTCGACCAACAGATTTTTTTATTCATTCATGGAACATGTGCATCACTGGCTGGGCCAGCATTTATTGCCCATCCCTAGTTGTCCTTGGAAGGCAGTTGAGAGTCAACCACATTGCTGTGGCTCTGGAGTCACATGTAGGCCTGACAAGGTCAGGACGGCAGAATACCTTCCCTAAAGGACGTTAGTGAACCAGATGAGTTTTTCTGACAATCCACAGTGGTTTCACGGTCATCAATAGATACTTAATTCCAGATTTTTTTTTATTGGATTCAAATTCCACCATTTGCCGTGGTGGGATTTGAACCCGGGTCCCCAGAACATTCGCTGAGTTTCAGGATTAATAATCTAGTGATAATTTCACTAGGCCATCGCCTCCCCATCGATTATGTGGCCATTATCTCCATGCTGTTCATCAGCTCACGTTTGCTATAATACAACAGGAGCAAACATGCCTAAAGTAGTTTAGTGACTGCCTGAGATAGAATCGTAGAATCCCTGCAGTGCAGAAGGAGGCCATTCGGCCCACCATGACTGCACCGACCAAGGCCCTATCCCCATAACCCCATGCGTTTCTCCTCGCTAGTCCTCCTGATACTAAGGGGCAATTTAGCAATGGCTATAAAAAATCCTGAGGGTGGGATAGTTGTTGATTGGATGCGATAAAGTTTCAGACATTTTCTAAACAGCTTTACAGTGTTAGATTTCAAGCTGAGATGGCAGGAATTAAACCACGTCATTTTTAGTCTCTGTATTGCACTGTTTGGAAAGAAACAACTTTTTCTTATTTCCTTTTCTCTGCCCACACCTGTTTCTGAGAAGAATTGATCGTGCTATCTCAGTTCTTGCATATTCCAGTGGAAAACTTCAGAGTTTTCTGCAGTGAGGGCTGCAGGAATGACACACACCCAACCCCACACCTGTACGTGTTGAGTTTTAGACACTGTTACTGTCTGAGATTCACATTTCTGAAAGAATCATAGAATCCCTACAGTACAGTAGGAGGCCATTTGGCCCGTCAAGTCTGCACCAACCACAATCTCACCCAGACCCTATTCCCGTAACCCCACATATTCACCCTGCTAATCCCCCTGACACTGGGGTCAATTTAGCAGTCAATCACCTGGCCCGCACATCTTACTGTGGGAGGAAACCGGAGCACCCGGAGGAAACCCACACAGAAATGGGGAGAACGTGCAAACTCCACACAGGCAGTGACCCAAGGCCAGAATCGAACCCTGGTCCCTGGCGCTGTGAGGCTGCAGTGCTAACCACTGTGTCACCGTGCCGTCACCTCCCTTCCTCCACAGCGAGAGGTCCAATTGAAGTTCAAAAGTAATGATGGAAGTTCTCTTCATTCAGGTCAGGTTAGAAGAAGATTATAATTAATGGAATTGATTTGATTTATTATTGTCACATGTATTGTATTAAGATCATCTATGAGGGGCCCCATTCAACCCACAGCTGATGTACTGAATGAATGTCTTTTTTGGCCGAAGATAAAGAGAGATCTTGCATTTATTTAGCATCACTTGGGGCAGCACAATGGCACAGTGGTTAACACGGCTGCCTCACAGAGCCAGGGACCCGGGTTCGATTCCAGCCTCGGGTCACTGTCTATGTGGCGTTTGCATGTTCTCCCCGTGTCTGCGCGGGTTTCCTCCGGGTGCTCCAGTTTCCTCCCACAATCCAAAGATGCACGGGTTAGGTGCATTGGCCATGATAAATTTTCCCTTAGTGTCACGGGGACTAGCTAGGGTAAATGCATGGGGTTATGGGGATAAGGTCTGGGATTGTGGTCGGTGCAGACTCGATGGGTCGAATGGCCTCCTCCTGCACTGTCGCATTCTATGATTCAACTGACCCACCTTTAATGGAACAGCAACTTATCTTCAGGCCAATTAAGGGACCCCTTTATGAAAATCAGTCCTTGGGACTGGGAATCCACAGACAGCTCACACTTCCGTTTCTTAATGCATTTCACCCCCACCGTCCCCCCCGAGGGAAAATCCTGCCCTGGTCTCTCGTGTTTTCCCATTCCGACTGGGGGGTCACATGGAGAGGTTTGCTGGAGTCCTTTGACTGGTGTCGTGCAATGACATTTTTAGCTAGCTTGGTGCCCGTGAACTGGCCAGTCACCAAGACTCCCAGGCATTGAAACATCTGGATTAGAAGGCTCCTTTCCCTCCACAAGCCTGACCTCCGAGTGCCGTCGCCATCCCACGACCCACTGACCAAGCATTTTTCGATAAGGTCACCGCCTCGTGAGTCTGCGTGTGTCTCCAATGAGCAGTGATCTCATCGCATTTTCACTGACAGCGCACAGTGAGAGTGCAGATCCAGGCGGTTTTGCACAGAGATACCCATTGTTGCTGTTGCCAATTCCTGCTTCCTATTCCACCAAAAAGAAATTGTTCTGTAATTACGATATAAAAACAGACTGAAATCTTCAGCCAAGGATCTCTGAATGAATGATCACAGAGTTTTCTTTTTATTCCTTCAACATTTGGAACATTGTGAGCAGTTTTGGGCCCCATACCTAAGGAAGGATATGCCGGCCTTGGAGGGGGCCCAGAGGAGGTTCACAAGAATGATCCCTGGAATGAAGGGTTTGTCATATGAGATGGGGTTGAGGACTCTGGGTCTGTAGTCGATAGAGTTTAGAAGGGGGGGATCTCATTGAAACTTACAGAATACTGAGAGGCCTGGATAGAGTGGGTGTGGAGAGGGTGTTTCCACTAGTGGGAGAGACTAGAACTCGAGGGCACAACCTCAGAGTGAAGAGACGCTCCTTTAAAATTGAGATGAGGAGGAATTTCTTCAGCGGTGGTGAATCTATGGAACTCATTGCCACAGAGGGCTGTGGAGGCCAGGTCATTGAGTGTCTTTAAGGCAGAGATAGATAGGTTCTTGATCAAAAAGGGGATCAAGGGTTACGGGGAGAAGGCAGGAGAATGGGGATGAGAATCATATCAACCATGATTGAATGATGGAGCAGACTCGATGGGCCGAATGGCCTAATTCTGCTCCTATATCTTATGGTCTTATGGTGTGGGCATCGCTGGCTGGGTCAGAATTTGTTGCCCATCCTTAATTGCCCTTGTGAGTGTTGTGCTGAGCCGCTTTCTTGAACCGCTTCAGCCCATGTGGTGTAGGTACACCCACAGCGCCATTAGGTAGGGAGTTCCAGGATTTGGACCCAGCGACAATTAAGGAATGATGATAAATTTCCAAGTTACATTGATGCGTGGCTTGGAGTGGAAGTTGTAAGCAGTAATGTTTCCATGGATCTGTTGCCCTTGTCCTTCTAGATGGTAGAGTTTGGAGGGTGTTGCCTGAATATTGTCCAGCTGTCAACTCTTTGGATTGGAACAAAAACATACATCACTAAATGAAACACGAATGACAGGAGTGACAGCCGCTGGTGAGGCACTGTAACTAAAATATAACACCAAAGGAAACTTTATAAATTAAATGGAAATGTCATCTCCGGGGTGATGATGCAGCCCAGCTCCCATGGCACCCGACGGTCGTGGAAGATCTGAAGTGTGCGGGGGGACGCTGCATGCTCACTCTCCAAAGCCGCTTGGCCGCAAACATAGCCATGGTCAAGGGGCAGACAATTGGGTCAGACAATCTCCTGACTGCCCATGGCCTGGACCTGTTAGTGGGCAGCCTGGCCAGGCCCAGGAGCAGGCTGCTCTATGGGCATGTGCTGCTTCTAGATCTGAGGAGTTGTGAATGGTGTTGAACATTGTACAGTCACTGGCGAACATCTTCCCTTCTACCTTGATATCAGGGTTGTTGTTATAGTATTTGGAGCGCAACATTAATCTCTGAAGCACACTGACCAATCCTTACCCTGCTGAGTGACCAACAGGTTTATACAGTAACACACTGACCAATCCTTACCCTGCTGAGTGACCGACAGGTCTATACAGTAACACACTGACCAATCCTTACCCTGCTGAGTGACCGACAGGTCTATACACTAACACACAGACCGATCCTTACCCTGCTGAGTGACCGACAGGTCTATACACTAACACACTGACCAATCCTTACCCTGCTGAGTGACCGACAGGTCTATACAGTAACACACTGACCAATCCTTACCCTGCTGAGTGACTGACAGGTCTATACACTAACACGCTGACCAATCCTTACCCTGCTGAGTGACTGACAGGTCTATACACTAACACACTGACCAATCCTTACCCTGCTGAGTGACTGACAGGTCTATACAGTAACACACTGACCAATCCTTACCCTGCTGAGTGACTGACAGGTCTATACAGTAACACACTGACCAATCCTTACCCTGCTGAGTGACCGACAGGTCTATACAGTAACACACTGACCAATCCTTACCCTGCTGAGTGACCGACAGGTTTATACAGTAACACACTGACCAATCCTTACCCTGCTGAGTGACCGACAGGTCTATACACTAACACACTGACCAATCCTTACCCTACTGAGTGACCGACAGGTCTATACAGTAACTCACTGACCAATCCTTACCCTGCTGAGTGACCGACAGGTCTATACAGTAACACACTGACCAATCCTTACCCTGCTGAGTGACCGACAGGTCTATACAGTAACACACTGACCAATCCTTACCCTGCTGAGTGACCAACAGGTCTATACAGTAACACACTGACCAATCCTTACCCTGCTGAGTGACCGACATGTCCATACAGTAACACACTGACCAATCTTTACCCTGCTGAGTAACCGACAGGTCCATACAGTAACACACTGACCAATCCTTACCCTGCTGAGTGACCAATCTATACAGTAACACACTGACCAATCCTTACCCTGCTGAGTGACCGACAGGTCTATACACTAACACACTGACCAATCCTTACCCTGCTGAGTGACCGACAGGTCTATACACTAACACACTGACCAATCCTTACCCTGCTGAGTGACCGACAGGTCTATACAGTAACACACTGACCAATCTTTACCCTGCTGAGTGACCGTTTTTTTAAGGTTTATTTATTAGTGACACAAGTAGGTTTACATTAACACTGCAATGAAGTTCCTGTGAGAATCCCCGAGTCGCCACACTCCGACGCCTGTTCGGGTACACTGAGGGAGAATTTAGCATGGTCAATGTACCCTATCCAGCACGTCTTTCAGACTGTGGGAGGAAACCGGAGCACCCGGAGGAAACCCACGCAGACACGGGGAGAACTCCACACAGACAGTGACCCAAGCCGGGAATTGAATCCGGGTCCCTGGCGCTGTGAGGCAGCAGTGCTAACCATTATGCCAGCCCATGCCACCCCAAAATTTGGCAGGATTTGAACCGGCACAGGTAAACCTCAGTGGATCTCCAGTCTATCACCATAACCACTCGGCCACGACGACTGCCTTTAACATTGGATAAATAAAGACTTCAATAAAAATGCCTCCCTATCCTTCTCATTCTGCAAGATCTGGAAAACCACTCAAACCAAAGCTGTGCCTAATATTCTCAGAAACAATCGTACATGAGTGACAAAGCCATTGCTATCAGGTAAACTCATCTACTTTCCATTTAATTACCGCAAATGTTCCTCAGCTGCTTCCTTCCCCTCTGGTCAGTGCACCTGTGCCCACTTATTTACCCTCCTTACAGTTTAAGTTACATAATTGAGGGCTCCTGGGTCTCGTATGAAACCTGCCCTCTCTGAAATTCATTTCATTGCTAAATAATCACTGCCAGGTATCTCTCAATCTGTATGCAAACATCTGGGTGGCTCGACCTGTTTCCAGCCTTGAACTTACTTTTTATTCAATGTCTAAAACATCTATAGCCTTTGATTGCATTCCAACCTGCGTTTCTCTCCCCGGTGTCCATCACAGCGACATAATGAGAAGTTACAGGACCCTCGTTATCTATCCCAAAAGAACTAATGCCTCTCGTGGGACCACTCCTTCAAATGGGTAATCCAATTCTCCCTTAAATGTTTCCATATTCTGTTCCTTCATTGTTTCCCTGGGAGGCACACTCCCGCAGGCCTCTGAATGGCCAGAGCACGTTCTCCTTGCCAAGCTTGAGGCATGTTTCGCCCTCAGGGCATCCTCAAACACATCATTCGGAATTCACTTCATCTGGTCCCTTAACCTTGAGTAGCAGAAGCCTGTTCTTCTCCAGAGAAATCAACGGGATGAAGACAGTGGGGGTTCACACACTGCGCTGTCAGATTACCCACGCACTTACTCACTTCCCAGATGTAAGGGCCAGGTAATAAAAGTAAATTAAGTTTATTTGTTAGCCACGAGTAGGCTTATATTAACACCGCAATGAAGTTACTGTGAAAATCCGGCAGTCGCCACACTCTGGCACCCGTTCGGGTTACACTGAGGGAGAATTTAGCATGGCCAATCCACCAAACTGGCACGTCTTTCAGACTGTGGGAGGAAACCGGAGCCCCCAATGGAAACCCACGCAGACACGGGGAGAACGTGCAGACTCCGCACAGACAGTGACCCCAAGCTGGGAATCGGACCCGGATCCCTGGTGCTGTGAGGCAGCTGTGCTAACCATTGTGCCACCGGTAGATCGAACCTGTAACACCAGAGGCATAAAAATTGCCCCTTAGTGTCCCAAGATGGATAAATACTTGGGGTTACGGGGGTTAGGTCTTGGTGAGATTTACCCCTTAGTGTCATGGGGATTACGTGAGGTTACAAGGATAGGGCGTAGGTGGGATTGTTGTCAGTGCAGACTTGATGGGCCGAACGGCCTCCTTCTGTTTTTGATTTGATTTTTGATTTGATTTATTATTGTCACATTAATTGTTTCTCGCATGCTATACAGACAAAACATACCGTTCATAGAGAAGGAAAGGAGAGAGTGCAGAATGTAGTGTTACAGTCATAGCTAGGGTGTAGAGAAAGATCAACTTAATGCGAGGTAGGTCCATCCAAAAGTCTGACGGCAGCAGAGAAGAAGCTGTTCTTGAGTCGGTTGGTACGTGACCTCAGACTTTTGTGTCTTTTTCCCGATAGAAGAGGGTGGAAGAGAGAATGTCCGGGGTGTGAGGGGTCCTTGATTATGCCGGCTGCTTTGCCAAGGCAGCGGGAAGTGTAGACAGAGTCTGTACTGGGGGGATTTTTACGATTGTGAAATATTCATCATGTATTAAATGTATTTAATCTTCTTCATGGGGTCACGGTTAGTGAACATGCCCGATTTCAATCTTGCGGTCCCTGGAGATGAAGGAGGGCCACCCGTGCGACCCACTCACGGGCCGAGGTTGCCCGTCACTGCTGTAAACAATCCAAAGTCAAAGCTGCAGTGTTCAGTTTGTGCTGTCGCAGCAGGTCTTGGAGATTACCAGTAGAGGGTGCTGTTACACAGCAGAGTGATATTGCTTCCCCTGGGTTTAGTCATAGTATTGGACCCAGGAATGAGCTAATGTTAAAAATGGGATGGAAATGAAATCCCTCGATACCACTTAGGAAGAAAAAGATGGTGGTAGAATGTAGTAGGGTAACCCAGGGAGCGTGAGCTGCAGCAGGAGAGGGAAGAATGGAAAGAATGGAAAGTGTCAAACAAACAGCCTGTAGTATCCACACTCACTGTAGGCAAACATACGACTACATCCCAGACAGCATTAAACAGTCACACCCCAGGTGAGATCTTTCCGAGGTTGCAGCAACAATAAGGGAACTGATGCCACTTATCAAGACTCCACAATGTCTAGAGGAGCCATTGTGCCTCTGCAAAACTAATCAAGTGAAATGGGGACAATTAACACACCGTTGAAATCAGCTTGATAACTATTCCAAACAGGTATCATAGAATCCCTATAGTGCACAAGGAGGCCATTCGGCCCATTGAGTCTGCACCGACCACAATCCCACCCAGGCCCTGTTCCCGTAACCCTACATATTTACCCTGCTAATCTACCTGACACTAAGGGGCAATTTAGCATGACCAATCCACCTAACTCGCACATCTTTGGACTGTGGGAGGAAGTTGGAGCACCCGGAGGAAACCCACGCAAACACAGGGAGAACATGCAAACTCCACACAGACAGTGAACCGAGGCCGGAATTGAACCCGGGTCCCTGGTGCTGTGAAGCAGCCGTGCTAACCACTGTGCCACCGTGCCGCCCATAGACAGGATGTGTTCAGAAAGCGATTAAAGATAAAGCACACAGGACAATGGATCAGCATAATGTGATCAAAGCAGAACTTTAACAAGTTTAAGGTAGCAAGATGATGATCTAATCGAAATGTAGCATTTTGTAATGCGAAAAAGTTTAAGAATGTGTCAGAACTTATGAACAGCAGAGTAGCTTGGGAACAAGCTGGAATTTACAGGTCTGAGTGCTGCCCTCCCTCATGCATGTTGAATAAAGTCGCTTTTGTTGAAGGTCTATAAGGTCTCTGAAGACTCAGTTCGTTCATTCCCTCCAAAATAGAATATAATAATTCCATAAGAATTTTCGGGGAAAAGTTTAGTTATTTGGACCGTTCTGTTGAGTTATAACTGCTTACAGATTACCTCACTGAATTGGAAGGAAATTGTTGTTAGAGGTGATTTTTTAAAAATCAATACTACTTAGGGTTTGTTTACCAGGCAAGCCGTAGTCAACACTCTATCATATCAGATCAGGCAGGGAGGTGGGAGCAGGAAGACTTCATTCTCTGTGTTGTAACGCTCAGATTTTCTAGAACATTCCAATAACAGACGTCAATCTTTGATCCATTGGTCTCAGGGGCCTTCGGTAATAACTCTTTGACCAGATGTCTTGCATCTGCTGCAATGTGTTTGCAAAGACCCCACAAATATTAACAAATCCGATCTAACAGCATGCACTGGCCAAAAACGCAATATTAACAACTATAAGTGAGAAGAAAAATGAATAACGGAAGATTTGAATCCGTGTAGTTCCCTCTTGTCACCTCAAGCCAATGAAGTACTTTTGAAATGTGGGCACTCTTGTCATGCAAGAAAAGTGGCTGCCATCTGGCGCACAGCAAGATCCCACAAGCAGCAATATGATATCGACCTGACCGCCTGGCTTTAGCGAATGTGTGTTGAGGAAGGAATGTCAGCCGGGGTGTTGGGCAAAACACCACCGCTTCTTCAAAATGGCCCCCCGAGAGGGCAGGCGAGGCCTCAGTTCATCATCACGTTGGAAGACATGGCGACTCCAACAGTGCAGCACTCCCTCAGCCCTGCAGTGAAGTGTCACCCAGGGGTTAGGTACTTAATATTGATTATCTGATGAGGAAGAATGTGCAGGGTTACGGTGAGAAGGTGGGAGAATGGCACACAGGGAGCAGTTCTTTCGGAGTGTAAGTGCTCGACAAGGGGCCAAAGGGGCTCCTTCCGCGCTCCAGCAATTAGAGTCATAGAGGTTTACAGCATGGAAACAGACCCTTCGGTCCAACTTGTCCATGCCGCCCTTTTTGTTACCACTAAGCCAGTCCCAATTGTCTGCGTTTGGCTCATATCCCTCTATAACCACCTTACCCATGTAACTGTCTAAACGTTTTTTAAAAGACAAAATTGTACCCGCCTCTACTACTGCCTCTGGCAGTTCGTTCCAGATACTCACCACCCTCTGTGTGAAAGAATTGCCCCTCTGGACCATTTTGTATCTCTCCCCTCTCACTCAAACCTATGTCCTCTAGTTTTAGACTCCCCTACCTTTAGGAAAGGATGTTGACTATTGAACTAATCTATGCCCCTCATTATTTTATAGACATCTATCAGCTCACCCCTAAGCTTCCTACGCTTCAGGGAAAAAAGCCCCAGGCTATCCAACCTCTTCTTTTAACACAAACCATCAAACCTTATAGCATCCAAGTAAATCTTTTCTGCACTCTTTCTAGTTTAATAATATCCTTTCTATAACAGGGTGACCAAAACTGTACACAGTATTCCAAGTGTGACCTTACCAATGCCTTATGCAACTCTAACAAGACGTCACAACTCCTGTATTCAATGTTCTGACCAATGAAACCAAACATGCCGAATGCCTTCTTCACCACTCTGTCCACCTGTGACTCCACTTTCAAGGAGCTGTGAACCTGGACCCCTAGATCTCTTTGTTCTATAAGTCAGTGCATCTTAAGGCTCTGGAGTGTTTGTTAGACTAACAACCTCCCAGCAGTGGAACTCCTAACTGGATCTTATGTGAAATAAATCTCAACCCAGATTCCATAGGCTATAAACCACAATGGAAAATAACTGCTCCTAGTACAGAAGAACCGGGAATTAAAGTAGCAATTTGACAGAGCAAGTCTCAATGTGGAGTCGGGTCACTGTAGATGCTGTAGTAGACACTGTCATTGGGTATATTTTTGGGATACAGCAGAGTTAACTCGAATCTATTCTGCGCCTGAGCCCACTCTAGATACAAAATTTCTTCCATTCCGAGTAGCAATATTCCTCGTTTCAACCAGCACGATATTCATTCAAAATATATCTTGAAACAATTTTTCTTTAAAGAATTATGCATGATTTGACCACATTTAACGTGATTGGATTTGGATTGGTAAAAACTGTACTACTGCCAATAACAAAGAACAAAGAAAATGACAGCACAGGAACAGGCCCTTCAGCTCTCCAAGCCTGCACCACCCATGCTGCCCGACTGAACTAAAACCCCCTACACTTCCGGGGACCATATCCCTCTATTCCCATCCTATTCATGTATTTGTCCAGATGCCCCTTAAAACTCACTGTCGTATCCGCTTCCACTACCTCCCCCGGCAACGGATTCCAGGCACCCACCACCCTCTGTGTAAAAAACTTGCCTGTACCCATTGGCTACGAATTGGGAGGCGATGGCCTTGTGGTATTGTCACTGGACTATTAATCCAGAAACTCAGCTAGTGTTCTGGGGACCCGGGTTCGAATCCTGCCACGGCAGATGGTGGAATCTGAGTTCAATAAAAAATATTTGGAATTAAGAATCTACTGATGACCGTGAAACCATTGTCGATTGTCGGAAAAACCCATCTGGGTCACTAATGTCCTTTAGGGAAGGAAAACTGCCGTCCTTACCCGGTCTGGCCTACATGTGACTCCAGAGCCACAGCAATGTGGTTGACTTTCAACTGCCCTCAAGCAACCAGGGATTGGCAATAAATGCTGGCCCAGCCAGCGACAACCATATCCCATGAATGAAAAAAAATTACTTTTTAAACAGTTTTTTTTGGCGTTGCCAACTTCTATCACCTGTTTTATTTTATCAGTAATTTAAAAAGACACATGAGATCCTGGGTTCTATAAATAGAAGCACAGTGTATGAAAGCAAGATGGGAATGATGAGACTTTATAAAGTATTGGCTTCTTGGCCTCAACCCTAATATAGGATGGAATTCTCCAGCTGGATTCTCTGGTTCCTCCAGTAGTACACCCCCACCATGGGTTTCCTGGTGGCATGAGGTGGCTACAATGGGAAATCCCATTGACAGCGGTGGGACCAGAAAATCCCACCGCTACCGACTGGCGTGCCACCTTTCACTGCCAAGAAACCCACTGATGGGAGATCGGAGAATCCCAACCTTAGTGTCTAATTCTGGACACCCATACATTAGGATGGATGCCTTTTTTAATTATTCAAAGCGTGTGGGTCCCCCACCATCGGGAACATTCTTTCTGAATCTACCCTGTCTAACCCTGTTAGAATTTTATAAGTTTCTATGAGATCCCCTCTCACTCTTCTAAACTCCAGTGAATATAATCCTAACCGATTTAATCTCTCCTCATATGACGGACCTGCCATCCCAGGAATCAGCTTGATAAACTTTCCCTGTACTCCCCTATAGCAAGGACAATTTGATTGAGTTTTTTTGAAGGGGTAACAAGAAGGTAGATGAGGGCAGTGCAGTTGATGTTGTCTACATGGACTTTAGCAAGGCCTTTGACAAGGTACCGCATGGTAGGTTGTTGCATAAGGTTTAATCTCACGGGATCCAGGGTGGGGTATCTAAATGGATACAAAATTGGCTTCATGACAGAAGCCAGAGGGTGGTTGTAGAGGGTTGTTTTTCAAACTGGAGGCCTGTGACCAGCGGTGTGCCCCAGGGATCGGTGTTGGGTCCACTGTTATTTGTCATTTATATTAATGATTTGGATGAGAATATAGGAGGCCTGGTTAGTAAGTTTGCAGGTGACGCCAAGATTGGTGGTGTAGTGGATAGTGAAGAAAGTTATCTCCGATTGCAATGGGAACTTGATCAATTGGGCCAGTGGGCTGACGAATGGCAGATGGAGTTTAATTTAGACAAATGCAAGGCAATGCATTTTGGTAGATTGAACCAGGGCAGGACTTACTGAGTTAATGGTAGGGTGTTGGGGAGAGTTACAGAACAAAGAGATCTAGGGGTACATGTTCTTAGCTCCTTGAAAGTGGCATCACAGGTGGACAGAGTGGTGAAGAGGGCATTCAGCATGCTTGGTTTCATTGGTCAGAACATTGAATCCAGGAGTTGGGACGTCTTGGTGAAGTTGTACAAGACATTGGTGAGGCCACACTTGGAGAACTGTGTGCAATTCTGGTCACCCTATTACAGAAAGGATATTATTAAACTAGAAAGAGTGCAGAAAAGATTTACTAGGATGCTACCGGAACTTGATGGTTTGAGTTATAAGGAGAGGCTGGACAGACTGGGTCTTTTTCTCTGGAGCATAGAAGACTGAGGGGTGATTTTATAGAGGGCTATAAAATAATGAGGGACATAGTTCAGCTAGATAGTCAATATCTTTTCCCAAAGGTAGGGCAGTCTAAGACTAGAGGGCATAGGTTTAAGGTGAGAGGGGAGAGATACAAAAGTGTCCAGAGGGGCAGATTCTTCACCCAGAGGGTGGTGAGTGTCTGGAATGAGCTGCCAGAGGTAGTAGCAGAGTCGGGTACAATTTTGCCCTTTAAAAAGCATTTATACAGTTACACAGGAAAGATGGGTATAGAGGGATATGAGCCAAATGCAGGCAATTGGGATTAGCTTAGGGGTTTAAAAAGAAAAGGGTGGCATGGACAAGTTGGGCCGAAGGGCCTGTTTCCATGCTGTAAACCTCTATGACTCTATGACAACCTTCCTCAGATATGGACCACGAAACTGCACTCAATACTCCAGATGTGTCCTCGCCAATGCCCTATACAATCGTAGCAAAACATCCCTATCCCTTTACTCAAATCCTCTCACTATGAAGGCCAACATACCTTTTGCCTTCTTTACTGCCTGCTGTTCTTGCACGCTTACTTTCAGCTACTGATGCATGAGGATCCACCTCTCAATTTACACCCATTCAAGTAATAATCTGTCTTCCTATTATTGCTACCAAAATGGACAACCTCACATTTAACCACATTATGCTGCATCTGCCAGGCAGATGCCCACACACTCAGCCTGTCCAAATCACACTGAGGCATCTCTGTATCCCCTTCACAGCTCACCCTCCCACCCAACTTTGTATCATCTGAAAATTTGGAGATAATACATTCGGTTGCCTCTTCCAAATCATTAATATATAATGTGAACAGTTGGGGCCCTAGCACAGATCCCTGCGGAACCCCACTAGTCACTGACTGCCAATCAGAAAAAGACCCATTTATGCCAACTCTTTGCTTCATATCCGCTAACCAGCTTTCTATCCATCTCAAGACATTACCTGCAATCCCATGTGCTTTAACTTTACATAGTAGTCTGTTTTGTGAGACCTTGTTGAAAGCCTTCTGAAAGTCTAAATGAACCACACCCACTGGTTCTCTTCAAGTTACATCCTCAAAAAATTCCAATAGATTCGTCAAGCATGATTTCCTTTTTATAAATCCATGCTGACTTTGTCTGATTATACCACTGCCTTCCAAATGCAAGTTATGAAATCCTTGGTAATAGACTCCAGCAACTCCCCCAGTATCGACGTTAGGCTCACTGGTCTATAGTTCCCTGTTTTTTCCCTACTTCCCTTTTGGAATAGCGGGCTTACATTAGCTACCCTCCAATCTGTAGGAACTATTCCAGAGTTCAAAGAATTTTGGAAAATAATTACCAATGGATGTACTATTTCCAGGGCCACTTCATTAAGTACTCTGGGATGAAGATTATCAGAACCTGGAGTTTTATCCACCTTTAATCCCAACAATTTCCCCAAACCGTTTCTCTACTAATGCTGATTTCCTTCAGCTCCTCACTAAAACATGTTTCTCTCAGCACTTCTGGTATATTATTCATGTCTTCCTTTGTGAAGGCTGAAGCAAAGTACAAATTTAGTTCCTCAGCCATTTATTTATTCCCTGTTATGAATTCTCCCGTTTCTGACTGTAAGGGACCTACATTCATTTTTGTCAGTCTTTTTCTCTTTACATATCTATAGAAACTTTTAGTCAGTTTTATGTTCCTGCTAGCTTACTTTCATATTCCATTTTTCCCTTCTTAGTCAATCCCTTGGTCCTCCTTTGTTGAATTTTAAACTGCTCCCAATCCTCAGGCCTATTATTTTTTATTGCCAATTTGCTTCTTCCTTGAATCTTGATACTATCTCTAATTTCCCTTGTAAGCCAAGGTTTGGCTACAATTCCCTTCCCACTCTCGCGCCAAACAGGAATAAAAAACTTCTGGAGTTCACCTATTAATTCTTTAAATGTCTGCCTTTGCCTGTCCACTGTCTTTCCTTTCAGTAATGTTTCCCTGTCTATCATGGCCAATTCATGCCTCATACCATCATAGTTACCTTTATTGAGATACAGGACTCTGGTCTCAGAATCAACTACATCATTAACCTCCTTGATAAAGAATTCTATCATATTATGGTCACTCATCCCCAAGGGTTCTTTCACAACTAGATTGCCAATTAATCCTTTCTCATTATACAACACCCAGTCTAAGATGGCCTGTTCTCTCGTTGATTCCTCAATGTATTGCTCCAGAAAACCATCCCGTATGCACTCCAGAAATTCCTCCTCTATCGTACTGTGACTAATTTGACTCTCCCAATCTATATGCAGATTAAAGTCGCCCATAATCACAGATGTTCCTTTAACACACGCAGCTCTGATTTCCTGTCTAATGCTTTTCCCAACATTACCACTCCAGTTTGGTCTGTATACCACCCCCACCAATGTATTTTACCCCTTTTTGTATTTAACTCGACCCATACAGATTCCACATTATCTATGCTAATATCTTTCCTCGATATTGTATCAAAATCATCTTTAATCGACAACCCAACTCCACCACCTTTTCCCTTCCGTCTGTCCTTCCTAAACACTGAATAGCCCTCAATGTTTATTTCCCATCCTTGCTCACCTTGGAGCCATGTCCCCGTAATGCCAACTATATCATACCCTTTTACATCTATCTGTGCAACTAATTCATCCATTTTGGTTCAAATGATCCGAGCATTCAGGTACAAAACCTTACG
>NC_135803.1:148969224-149114224 GCF_964213995.1 Mustelus asterias | reverse complement strand
TTGACGGTGAGGGTGGCACCGTGGTTAGCTCAGCTGCCTCACAGCACCGGGGACCTAGGTTCGATTCCCGGCTTGGGTCACTGTCTGTGTGGAGTTTGCACATTCTCCCCGTGTCTGCGTGGGTTTCCTCCGGGTGCTCCAGTTTCCTCCCACACTCCAAAGATGTGCGGGTTAGGTGGATTGGCCACGCTAAGTTGCTCCTTAGTGTTACAAGGTTAGGGGATTAGCGGGTAAATGTTACGAGGATAGAGCAGGGTATGGGCCTCAGTAAGATACTCTGTTGGAGAGTTGGTGTGGATTCAATGGGCCGAATGGCCTCTTTCTGCACTGTAGGGATTCTGTGATGCCCTGGGGTTGTGAAAGGTGCTATATAAATAGAGTCATAGAGGTTTACAGCATGGAAACAGGCACTTCGGCCTAACTTGTCCATTTTTTACCACTAAGCTAGTCCCAATTGCCCGCATTTGGCCCATATCCCTCTATACCCATCTTACCCATGTAACTGTCTAAATGCTTTTTGAAAAATAGGATTGTACCCGCCTCTACTACTGCCTCTGGCAGCTCGTTCCAGCCACCCACCACCCTCTGTGTGAAAGAATTGCCCCTCTGGACCCTTTTGTTTCTCTCCCCTCTCACTTTAAACCTATGCCCTCTAGTTTTAGACTCTCCTATCTTTGGGAAATGCAGGTTTTTTCTATCCTTTCTTTCAGTAACTCTCCCCCATTGCCTGCCAGTGTTCATCCCTGACTCAGGGCACAGTGCCTCATGGACATGCTTGGAACAATAAGGAGCCACTTTGAATGCAGCAGGGCAAGCGGTTTAAGACTCTGGGTCTGTAATCGTTGGAGTTTAGCAGGATGAGGGGGGATCTTATTGAAACTTGTAGGATACTGTGAGGCCTGGATCGATTGGACGTGGAGAGGATGTTTCTACTCGTAGGAAAAACTAGAACCAGAGGGCACAACCTCTGGCTAAAGGGACAATCCTTTAAAACAGAGATGAGGAGGAATTTCTTCAGCCAGAGAGTGGTGAATCTGTGGAACTCTTTGCCACAGAAGGCTGTGGAGGCCAGGTCATTGAGTGTCTTTAAGATAGAGATAGGTAGGATTTTGATTAATAAGGGGATCAGGGATTATGGGGAAAAGACAGGAGAATGGGGATGAGAAAAATATCAACCATGATTGAATGGCAGGAGCAGACTCGATGGGCTGAGTGGCCTAATTCTGCTCCTATGTCTTATGGTCTCTGGTCTAAGCAATGCTTAGAAACCCCAGCGAATGTTCTGCAGGAAGATGAAAGAAGGAAAAGAAACAAAAACTTATAGAATGTTTCTCATTATATGATGTTTACCTAATTGGATCCAAGTGTGAAGCTGGATACTGTTACTTTCCTTACTGATTGGTTTATTCACAAGATGCAGTGTTACCAATCTCTGCCTCTTAACGACCAACCCAATATCCTAGCTGACTCTCTTTATATTCTTTTCCAGATACCAATTAAACAAATTAGCTAATTAACAGCCCCTTCCAGGCACACTGTAAGAAAAATCTAAAACACGAACAGAAATTTATCTAATTAAATTAAAATAATATTTCTGGGGGCACTGTCTCTTTTGAGTATACTAATTAAACTAATTAACTAATTAGCAGCTGCTTAAAAGGACGCTTAGGGGAGGCGATAGCCTAGTGGTATTATCGCTAGACTATTAATCCAGAAATTCAGCTAATGTTCTGGGGACCCGGGTTCGAATCCCGCCACGGCAGATGGTGAAAACTGAATTCAATAAAAAATATCTGAAATTAAGAATCTACTGATGACCATGAAACCATTGTCAATTGCCAGAAAAACCCATCTGGTTCACTAATGTCCTTTAGGGAAGGAAATCTGCCGTCCTTACCTGGTCTGACCTACATGTGACTCCAGAGCCACACTCCAGGCAGCGGAAGATCTCAGGATACTGATGGACACTCGGTGCTCCCTGTCCAAGGACACCCAGAAGCAGACATACCCAGGGAAAATGGGCAGGCATATCAGGGCAAACGTCCCCCTCATCTGCCCGCTGTCTGGACCTGTTAATGTCCACCAAGGCCAGGCCCAGCAGGAGAAAGTGATGTCCTGTGACTTACACAATATGAGGTGAGACCTTGTATTCACTTTGCATCCCATCGCCAATGCTAGCTGCAGTCCCAGCAGTGGCCACTGCCTTCGGTGGTGCTGCTGAGTCTTGAGAGTTGCTCACCCTCAAATTGACCATCAGAGCCTGGAGGCAAGACTTCCTCATGGTGAAGGACCAACTGAAGGAAGGCTGACTTTATTTCCTAAAGCCTTTCCACCACTTACAAGGCACAAGGCAGGAGTTTGATAGAATGTGCTCCATTTGTTTGGATGAGTGGTAATTCCAATAACATCATCCAGGACAAAACAAGCCTTTTGATCAGCAACCTATCTACCACCTTAAACACTCCAGCACTGACACACAGTGGCCAATTACAAGATGCACTGCAGCAACTCACCAAGACTCCTTCAACTGCACCTTCCAAGTCTGCAATTTCTATTATTTAGAAGTGTAAAGACAGTGGGCACATGGGAACACCAAGCTCCTTTCCAATCACTCACCATCCTGACTTGAAAGTATATCGGCATTCTTCACTGGCTCTGGATCAAAAACCTGGAACTCCCTCCCTAACAGCACTGCAGGTGTATCTACACCACATGGACTGCAGCGGTTTGAGAAGCAGCTCTCCACCTCCTTCTCACGGGCAATCGGGGATGGGCTACAAATGCTGACCTTGTCAATTGAACTTTATTTATTATTGCCACAGGTAGGCTTAGATTAACACTGTGATGAAGTTGCTGTGAAAATCCCCTAGTCGCCACACTCCGGCGCCTCTTCGGGTACACTGAAGGAGAATTTAGCATGGCCAATGCACCTAACCAGCACGTCTTTCAGACTGTGGGAGGAAACCAGAGCACCCAGAGGAAACCCACGCAGACACGGGGAGAACGTGCAAACTCCACACAGACAGTGACCCTAGCTGGTAATCGAATCCAGGGACTTGGCGCTAGCTGAGGCTTACAGTGCTAACCACTGTGCCACCGTCACTTGAATGAATAAATGAGCATAAAATTCCTTTGGCTGTACATTTAAAGAGTTATAATAAGTGCACACATACTGTTGCTATGTGTAATTGGAGAATCGACATTAGGTGACCACAGTTCCCAATGAAACATCCTTTTGTTTGATCATCATCCAGCGTCTCCCAGCCAAGCTCAGCGTGGATTTCATTAACAGCAGAAAAGATGGTATAAAGTACGGTTTTTATTGTAACAATGGTGGGGTCATTCTGCAGGAAAACTACCCAATCCCTCTTACTGATAAGTGTCATAATTTCTACCCAGGTCCCAGCTACCATCTATTTTCACTAAAATTTTAAAAAATCGCACTTCAAAATTTCTCAAGCCAAGCCAAGACTCAATTTATTTTCTTAATTTGTATTTTCTCATCTCAATCCCAATTTTCCACATGGTTTAAACATCATTGAAACATGAGACTAAAATATTGCCCTGTAAATTCCTTTCAAAACATTCCTCAAACTCCATTTGTACTATTTAAGCTCAGGATTTATTAGCTTTGAAATCTCCATCAATTTCTATGCAGTGCCGAATAGCATTTAGACAGTTACATGGACAAGATGGGTACAGAGGGATATGGGCCAAATGCGAGCAATTGGGACTAGCTTAGCGGTAAAAACTGGGCGGCATGGACAAGTTGGGTCGAAGGGCCTGTTTCTATTAGCGCCTCTTGATAGAGTAAGACCTAATCTGAGAAGTTTCAGAAACGGCAGAGGTAATGAATCACTTTCTGGAAAAGTTAAGTGAAAAGTGTCAATGATCGAGCGTGATTGGGGGAATAGCTGAGTGAAAAGTGATGTATTGTGTCTGGGATGGGAATGGATTAGGTTTTCTAAGTCCTATGATTTGTAAGAGGCTGCCAAATAAACTTGTTGGACTTTAACCTGGTGTTGTGAGACTTCTCACTGTGCTTACCCCAGTCCAACGCCAGCATCTCCAAATCATTGTAAGAGGAAGTCAGGATGGCGAGAGACAGATTTTCACACTTCCTGAAGTCTCAGGAACAAGCATTAGTGTCAGAGCCAATGCAATAGGACTTGATTTCACACAATGTGGATTTGAGGTGTGGGGAGATGTGGGGAAGTTGTGTGGGAGGTGTAAGGTAAGGTCAACTCCAGTCATTTGTCACCCCCTCTAATATGAATTCATTTACCCAGGCGAATGCAGTTACGATTCACATACATAGAAACATACATAGAAACTAGAAGGAGCCATAGGCCATTCAGCCCTTCATGCCTTATCCAACATTCATTTTGATAATCAAAATCAATATAGGGAGTGGGATAGCTTGATCTTGGTTTCAGATGAAGGTCGGCACAACATCGTGGGCCGAAGGGCCTGTTCTGTGCTGTAATGTTCTATGTTCTATCCTGATCCCCTCTTCCCCCTCATATCCTTTTAGCCCCAAGAGCGAGATCTAATTTCTTCTTGAAATCACACAACCTTTTGGCCTCAACTACATTCTGGGGTAGTGAATTCCACACATTCGCCACCCTCTGGGTGAAGAAACTTCTCCTCACCTCAGGCCGAAAAGGTTTACCCCTTATCCCCACCCATGACCCCAATTCTGGGCTCCCCCACCATCAGGAATATTCTTTCTGAATCTACCCTGTCTAATCCTGTTAGAATTTTATAAACTGCTATGAGATCCCCTCTCACTCTTCTAAACTCAGTGAATATAATCCTAACCGACGTAGTTTCTCCTCATATGACAGACCTGCCATCCCAGGAATCAGCCTGGTAAACCTTCGCTGTACTCCCTCTGTAGCAAGGCCATCCTTCCTCAGATAAGGAGACCAAAACTTCACACAATACTCCAGGTGTGGCCTCACCAACGCCCATTATAATTGCAGTAAAACATCCTTATCCCTATATTCAAATCCTCTCACTATGAAGGCCAACATACCATTTGCCTTCTTTATTGCCTGCTGTACCTGTGTGATTACTTTCAGCAACTGATGCATGAGGACACCAAGGTCTCAATGAGTATCCACCTCTCTCAATTTTACACCCATGCAAATAATAATCTGCCTTCCTATTACTGCTGCTGAAGTGGATAACCTCACATTTATCCACTTTATACTGCATCTGCCATGCATATGCCCACTGACTAAGCCTCTCCAAAACATGCTGAAGCATCTCTGTATCCTCCCCACAGCTCACCCTTCCACCCAACTTTGTTCCTTCTTCCAAATCATTAATATATAATGTAAACAGTTGTGGTCCTAGCCTAGATCCCTGCGGTACCCCACTAGTCACTGCCTGCCAATTGGAAAAAGACTCATTCATGCCAACTCTTTGCTTCCTATCTGCTAACCAGCATTCTGTCCATCTCAAGACACTAGCCGCCATCCCGTGTGCTTTAACTTGGCAAGAACTCGTGAGAACAAAATGCCGGGGAGTGGCAGAAGTTGACTGTGTCTAATTTGGAGTTATAAACCAAAAGAGGAAATAAAGCGTATGTGAATCATGACTATTGTTGTCCTTAAAAAAACAATAAAGTCCTCGACCGAGAGAAAAAGGCCTGGCTGGAATCAATAGTAAGCCATTCTGCCCACCGAGCCTGTTCTGCCATTCAGTCAAATCAGGACTGATCCGTCTCTCAAATGTGTCCACCGGGTTTGTTTTCACACCCCTACCTTTGCCGAATAAAAATCGATAAACACAAGTGAGAGAAGGATTTGCTATCAGATACCAAGCCTTCTCAGACCCAAGGAAGCTGGTAGAATATGGGAAGTATTAAAGTAACTTATGGCACAAGACTCTCGAGAAGCTGGGCCAAGGAACAAGAAGTTCTTCCCTGCTGTCTTATATTAGCCTGAGGCACTTCTTTCTCTCTCTCCCTCTCAGGAACACATTCAGGGATCACTCAAATAACACAACAATGCCCTGTGTTCTGGTCTTAGAATGAGGTTTGGCAGAGGGGTATTGTGGGGGAGGGGGGGGGAGGGGGGGGAGTGGAATCATTAAAACCAGCAGAGTAGAGTTGAAACGTGGGTTTTTTTTTCAAGTTCAATTGATAAATTTCTCTGGAGAGTGGTAGAAAGCAATACTGAGAGTGCTCGTAGTCCAGGAAAGGCACAGAATGTACAACATTTGAAGAAATCAACTGAATCAAACGGCACGGTGGTACAGTGGTTAGCACAGCTGCCTCACAGTGCCAGGGACCTGGGTTCGATTCCCGGCTTGGCTCACTGTCTGTGTGGAGTTTGCATACTCTCCCCATGTCTGCTTGGGTTTCCTCCGGGTGCTCCGGTTTCCTCCCGCACTCCAAGGATGTGCAAGTTAGGTTGATTGGCCATGCTAAATTGCCCCTTGGTGTCCAGTGACGAGTAGGTTAAAGGGATTAGCAGGGTAAATGTGTGGGGATAGGGCCTGGGGTGGGATTGTTGTCAGTGCAGACTCGATGGGCCGAATGGCCTCCTTCTGCACTGTAGGGTTTCTATGATTCAAAAACTGCTAACTCACTTTGGGAAGAAATGAAGGCAAAATGAAATTGTAACATAAGTAATGGCAAGAATAGTTTGGGGGGGGGGGGTGGTTTTGGATCGTGGTAAGGATTCTAACATTTGACAGTTCTGTTGGAAAGTCATTAACCTGAATCTCTGTTTCTCGCTCCACAGATACTGTTTGATCTTTGATTTATCATTGTCACATGTATTAGTATACAGTGAAAAGTATTGTTTCTTGTGCGCTATACAGACAAAGCATACCGTTCATAAAGAAGGAAAAGAGAGAGTGCAGAATGCAGTGTTACAGTCATAGCTAGGGTGTAGAGAAAGATCAACTTAATGCGAGGTAGGTCCATTCAAAAGTCTGACGGCAGCAGGGAAGAAGCTGTTCTTGAATCGGTTGGTAGGTGACCTCAGACTTTTGTGATCTTTTTCCCGATGG
Organism: Mustelus asterias; assembly: GCF_964213995.1. Classification (NCBI taxonomy): domain Eukaryota; kingdom Metazoa; phylum Chordata; class Chondrichthyes; order Carcharhiniformes; family Triakidae; genus Mustelus; species Mustelus asterias. Next base: position 149,107,198 of record NC_135803.1, on the reverse strand, counting down.
AAGAAGGTGGAAGAGAGAATGTCCGGGGTGTGTGGGGTCCTTGATTATGCTGGCTGCTTTGCCGAGGCAGCGGGAAGTGTAGACAGAGTCAATGGTTTTGGGAGAATAATCTGGAGAGTAATTCCGGCATTTTCTGTTTTGGTTGTAAAATATAATCTTTTTTTTGCAGCATTCGTAACACTTTATTTCAATGGTTATAAGGTCTGCTACCACCTATGATGGGCAAACTACAAACAGTAACAGCCAGCCTGCAACAGAAATGGCCTTATGGAGATATGTGTGAGAAAGAGAGAGAGAAAAAGTTGTTAAACTGGTATAGACTTTTGTTTAGACCACAATTGGGGCTGGCTTTTACGTTCAGCGAGTGGGTGCTGTGGGTAGATGCGAAAGTGGGCATACCTGGTGCTCCTGCCATGATACACCCTCCTTTAGGATGTTAATTACTTTGGGACGGGACTGCCATCCACATCTGAGGAGGGAATCCTGCCCCCAAGAGCTGTTGGCCATTCAGCGTCACAGGAGCGGTTGACACTGCTGGGACTGTATCCCGATCCCAATCGGACTCCAGGAGCTGAATGCGTATTGCCAGAGCCAAGTGACTTAGGTTCTTTGAACAAGTGTTAAAAATGCTATTTCTGCCACGTTTCCCATTGGGACATGCTCACTGACACTCCTCCCTTTCTCTTGTGGAATAAACTGGCGCATAACATAACATTGGAGAAGCAGCAGAGGGCATGCACATTTGTATCCACTGTGGCCACTGGGGAAGATGATGCTGCTATTTATTGGCACAGCAATGACCGAGGCCAGCATCGTCAAGAATTTGATTTGATTTATTATTGTCACATGTATTGGGACACAGTGAAAAGTATTGTTTCTTGCGCGCTACACAGACAAAGCATATTGTTCATAGAGAAGGAAAGGAGGGGGTGCAGAATGCAGTGTTACAGTCATTGCTAGAGTGTAGAGAAAGATCAACTTAATGCAAGGTAGGTCCATTCAAAAGTCTGACGGCAGCAGGGAAGAAGCTGTTCTTGAGTCGGTTGGTACGTGACCTCAGACTTTTGTATCTTTTTCCCGAAGGAAGGAGGTGGAAGAGAGAATGTCCGGGGTGCGTGGGGTCCTTAATTATGCTGTCATGAGCGACAGTCCAGCATGAGCGACAGTCCAGCAAGACCTGGACAAAATACGGACTTGGGCTGTAAGTGGCATCTAACATTCACGTCACTCAAATGCCAGGTAATCACCATCTCCAACCAGAAAGAATCTAAGCATCACCCCTTGACATTCAATGGCGTTTCCATCGCTGCATCCCACACTATCTTTGCCAGAAGCTGCACTGGCCCATCCATATAAATATCATTGCTACAAGAGGAGTTTACAAGGCTAGGAATTCACCTCCTGACTCCCCAAAGCCTGTCCACCATCTACAAGGCACAAGTCAGGAGTGTGATGGAATACTCCTGATGCGCGATATAACTCACGAGGCTAGAGATGCTCGAGGAAATAAAGGCTTTTATTAACTACTACAATAGAGCTACCATATATAATACACGATCCCAGACTGAGGGGTCCCAGACAGAGCAGTGACCTTTATACCTCTCCCAGGAGGCGGAGCCCGACTGGGATGTACCATAATAACTATATTACAGGTAGAACAGCCCAACCCTAACCCCAACAGTAACATATATACAGACTCATAGTACTGGCCAGACCCTGGCTCAGTACTACCTGGTGGGAACCAACGATGGTTCACCACAACTCCCCACTTAGCTGGACGAGTGCAGCTCTAACAAAATTCAAGAAGCTGGATTCAAATCCAAGAGAAAGCAGTCCACCTGATAGGCATCCTTCCACCATCTTAAACATTCACTCCCTCCATCACCAGCGCACAGTGACAGCAGTGCATACCATTCCACAAGATGCACTGCAGGACTCAGCACGGCTCCCATGGCAACATCTTCCAAAAACACAACCTCTATCATCTAGAAGGACAAGGAAAACAAATGATGAGAAACACAACTATCTGCAAGTTGCCGTGCAAGGCAGACACCGTCCTGGCTTGGGAATATATCGCTGTTCTGTCACTGTCGCTGGGTCAAAATCCTAGAACTCCCTGTCTAACAGCACTGAGGATGTATCTACACCATCTGGTCTGCCACAGTCCAAGAAGACAGTTTATCACCACCTTCTCAAGAGCAATTAAGGATGGGCAATAAATGTTGGCCGAGCCAGCAACACTCACATCCCATGAAAAATGTGTAAAAATCTGGGGTGATGGCATGTTCTAGCCTCATGCATCTTGTCAAATCCCACAATCTGCCATGAAGTATGACCTACAGTGACTGTGGACATCTTGCTTTCCACCCTCACCTTAATCACTTTGTGTTGATGTTTTCAGCTCCTGAAGGACTTCTACCTGTCAGTATAAGGGCAGCACGGTGGCACAGTGGTTAGCGCTGCTGCCTCACAGCGCCAGGGACCCGGGTTCAATTCCCGGCTTGGGTCACTGTCTGTGCAGAGTTTGCACATTCTCCCCGTGTCTGCGTGGGTTTCCTCTGGGTGCTCCGGTTTCCTCCCACACTCCAAAGATGTGCGGGTTAGGTTGATTGGCCATGCTAAATTGCCCCTTAGTGTCAGGGGGATTAGCAGGGTAAATGTGTGGGGTTACGGGAATAGGGTCTGGGTAGGATTGAGATCAGTGCAGACTCGATGGGCCAAATGGCCTCCTTCTGCACTGTAGGGAATCTATGATTCTATGACTTTCAAACTCCCTTAAACTCCTTATGAATTCCCTGCTTTACTCCCTTCCAACTCCAACAGCTAGTGTGAGATCCTGCAACACCACAGTGCACAGTGCTCCCACCTTAAAAAGCTCACAACACTTCACTTCAAACTGCCAATCTCCATCTTTAAGCATCATAGGTAGGAGGTCCCTCATGGCAGCAGAGGTATCTGCATGCTGGGAATGTTTAAGACCAGGCTTTAACAAAGCCGCGAGCTCCAAAATGTGAGTTCAGGGGCCAAATGGATGTCAGGCACTGATTGACATCATGATCTGCCCACTCTGATTGTTTCTGGCATCAGCACGGTACGTCTGCGTAATCATCCTTCCAAACATGGTCATTCCCATGGCTGGAAGTGGACCAATCGCCCCTTCCGGGCTCCTGCAGTGCCAACACCAGCAGCACCACAAAGCCCAATGTTGTGGCCAGGATGTTTCCCCTTGTGGGCGAGACCAGAAGCAGGAGCCTTAAATAGACGATCGTCACTAGCCAGAGTGTGGTGAAAATGTGGAAGTCGCTACCACAAGGAGTGGCTGAGGCTAATAGCTAAGACGCACTGCAGATAGAAGGGAGATAAATGCAGCCCGGGGACAGGATACGTTGACGGGAGTTGGATGAAGATGGTTAGGAGGAAGTTCACGGGGAACATAAACATTGGCATGGACCTGTTGGACTGTGAGGCTTGTTTCTGGACCTCAAATACTCTAAGACTGTGTAACAGATAGATGGGATGAAGGTTTTGTACTTCATAAATATTTCAAGCACAGATCCAAAGATGTGCGGGTTAGGTGGATTGGCCATGCTAAATTCCCCCTCAGTGTCAGGGGGACTAGAATCATAGAATCCCTACGGTGCAGAAACAGGCCATTCAGCCCATCAAGTCTGCACTAACCGCAATCACATCCAGTCCCTAAGCCCATAACTCCACGTATTAACCCTGCTGATCCCCTGACACATTTACCCCATTAATCCCCCTATTTTACACATGTTGGGACACTAAGGGGCAATTTACCAAGGCCAATCCACCTAACCTGCACATCTTTAGACTATGGGAGAAAACCAGAGCACCCAGAGGAAACCCACACAGACACGGGGAGAATGTGCAAACTCCACACAGACAGTGACCCAAGCCGAGAATCGAACCCGGGTCCCTGGCGCTGTGAGGCAGCAATGTTAACCACTGTGCCGTCCACTAGCTAGGGTAAATGCGTGAGGTTGTGGGGATAGGGCCTGGGGGCAGTGGGGGGTGGGGGGGATTGTGGTCGGTGCAAGCTCCTTCTGCACTGTAGGGAGTCTATGATTCAGTGAGATCCTTCACCTAACCATTTATTTTGGTCTTTCTGTTCCAGTTTTCCAGCATTTGCAGTTTTATTGTTATATCATAGAATCCAACAGTGCAGAGGCCATTCGGCCCATTGAGTCCATTCCAACCACAATCCCATCCAGGCCCTATCCCCATAACGCCATGCATTTACCCTAGCTAGTCCCCTTGACATTAAGGGTCAATTTAGCATGGCCAATCCACCTAACCCGCACATCTTTGGAGTGTGGGAGGAAACCGGAGCACCCGGAGGAAACCCACACAGACATGGGGAGAAGGTGCAAAGTCCACACAGTCAGTGACCCGAGACCAGAATTGAAATGGGGTCCCTGACGCTGTGAGGCTGCAGCGCTAACCACTGTGCCACCATGCCGCCCTACTGAATTCATTTGTTTCTTTGCGATATACAAAGAACAGTACAGCACAGGAACAGGCCCTTCGGCCCTCCAAGCCCATGCCGCTCCCTGGTCCAAACTAGACCATTCTTTTGTATCCCTCCATTCCCACTCCGTTCATATAGCTGTCTAGATAAGTCTTAAACGTTCCCAGTGTGTCCACCTCCACCACCTTGCCTGGCAGCGCATTCCAGGCCCCCACCACCCTCTGTGTAAAATATGTCCTTCTGATATCTGTGTTAAACCTCCCCCCCTTCACCTTGAACCTATGACCCCTCGTGAACGTCACCACCGACCTGGGGAAAAGCTTCCCACCGTTCACCCTATCTATGCCTTTCATAATTTTATACACCTCTATTAAGTCTCCCCTCATCCTCCGTCTTTCCAGGGAGAACAACCCCAGTTTACCCAATCTCTCCTCATAACTAAGCCCCTCCATACCAGGCAACATCCTGGTAAACCTCCTCTGTACTCTCTCCAAAGCCTCCACGTCCTTCTGGTAGTGTGGCGACCAGAACTGGACGCAGTATTCCAAATGCGGCCGAACCAACGTTCTATACAACTGCAACATCAGACCCCAACTTTTATACTCTTAGCCCCGTCCTATAAAGGCCCCGTCCTATAAAGACCTATAGTTCGAGTCTGGAGAACAGCTGAAATGCCTGATTCACATCGAAAATAAAAAGCCCTGTTTCATGGTCATATCTGTGCGAATGAGAAAAATCCAAGAATAATACTTAAAATTCATGGCAATAAAAAAAGGGGATTTTTTTTTCCACCTCCGTTTTCTGACAGGCTACACAGCCGGATTTATGCTGTTGTTTCAGCGTGACCCTTGAGTCACTTCCAACTTCACAAAGTAGAGACCGTTTCTGAATAACTAATATTAAATTCTGGGAAAACTGTCATCACTTTCAGACAGAAGAGTAAGCAAGCCCGTTTTGCAAAATGCTGTCAGATTGAAGGGAATTCTTGCCAATGATTCCTTCAGGAGGCCAATTCCTAATCTTAGCCAAGAGTGACAGGGAAGGCCATTCTCGTAACACACAAGCTGGTAACCCTGTTAAAGGGTGTCTTTGACTGAGATAAACCCAGTGCAAAGATTTGTGGGGATACAGTTTAAAGTTTATTTACTCGTGTCACAAGTAGGCTTACATTCCCACTGCAATGAAGTCACTGTGAAATTCCCCCAGTCGCCACACTCCGGTGCCTGTTCAGGTACACTGAGCACATAGCCACAGTAATTCTCCCGCAGTAATGGAATAGTCAGCAAACGTACACTGTTACGGTTCACACATGGCTGTTAATGGTACTTTCGTTATATTGTTGAGATACACGGGTGAAGGGTGGCATGGCGGTACGGTGGTTAACACTGCTGCCTCACACCACCAGGGACCTGGGTTCAAGTCTGGTCTCGGGTCACTGTCTGTGTGGAGTTTGCACTTTCTCCCCATGTCTGTGTGGGTTTCCTCCGGGTGATCCGGTTTCCTCCCATAGTCCAAGGTTAGGTGGATTGGCCAAGCTAAATTGCCCTTAATGTCAGGGGGATTAGCAAAGTAAATATGTGGGGTTATAGGGCTTGGGTGGGATTGTGGTCGGTGCAGGTTCAATGGTCCGAATGGCCTTCTTCTGCACCGTAGGGATTCTATTAAAAAAAAGCATGGTTTAAGTAAGTATCTAGAGCACTTATAGAGAGAGGCCCACTGGCACATCTGAGGTGTTCCGTAGCTCTGTGCTCCTGTCCTTATCTGAAACCCAAACGTGCTCACTTCAGGTTTCATAGTCTCATGGTCAGGAGTGAGAATTCTGACTGACCCGGGGACTTGAAGGCCATGGGTTAGCATCCCAATGGGTTCTGTTACCACCATTTAGGGAAAAGGCAAAGGTTTCCATTCAGATGAAGCTGCAAGGTCCCAGCTGGAGTCTCTGAGCTGAGTGTCAGCGATGGCTCGGTTGGTCACATGCCAGCCACTGAGTCAGAACGTTGTGGGTCATAGTCTCACTCCAGGACTTGAGTTCAAAGGTCAAGCCTGGCACTTTGGTGCTGCAGCGAGGGAGTGCTGCACTGTTGGTAGTGCCATGTTTCAACTGAGATGTTAAAGTGAGACCCTGTCTGCCCCTGAGGTGGATGTAAATGATCCTGTATCCCTGGTACACTGGTCAATATATGTCCCTGGTACACTGGTCAACATATATCCCTGGTACACTAGCCAATATTTGCCCCTGGTACACTGGCCAATATATATCCCTGGTACACTAGTCAATATATATCCCTAGTACACTGGCCAATATATATCCCTAGTACACTAGTCAATATATATCCCTGGTACACTAGTCAATATATATCCCTGGTACACTGACCAATATATATCCCTGGTACATTAGTCAATATATATCCCTGGTACACTGGCCAATATATATCCCTGGTACACTAGTCAATATATATCCCTGGTACACTGGCCAATATATATCCCTGGTACACTAGTCAATATATATCCCTGGTACACTGGCCAATATATATCCCTAGTACACTAGTCAATATATATCCCTGGTACACTGGTCAGCATATATCCCTGGTACACTAGCCAATATTTGCCCCTGGTACACTGGCCAATATATATCCCTGGTACACTAGTCAATGTATATTCCTGGTACACTGGTCAACATATATCCCAAATACACTGGCCAATATTTATCCCTGGCACGTTGGCCAATATTTACCCCTGGTACACTGGCTAATATTTATCTCTGGTGAACACCATGGGAGCTGGACTGCATCATTTTCCGATTGGCAGTCAGTAACTAGTGGGGTTCCGCAGGGATCTGTGCTAGGACCCCAACTGTTCACATTATATATTAATGATTTGGAAGAGGGAACTGAATGTATTATCTCCAAATTTGCAGATGATATAAAGTTGAGTGGGAGAGTGAGCTGTGAGGAGGATGCAGAGATGCTTCAGCGTGACTTGGACAGGCTGAGTGTATGGGCATCTGCATGGCAGATGCAGTATAATGTGGATAAATGTGAGGTTATCCATTTTGGTAGCAATAATAGGAAGACAGATTATTACTTGAATGGGTGTAAATTGAGAGGTGGATACTCAATGAGACCTTGGAGTCTTCGTGCATCAGTCGCTGAAAGTAAGCACACAGGTACAGCAGGCAGTAAAGAAGGCAAGAAATGGTATGTTGGCCTTCATAGCGAGAGGATTGGAGTATAGGGATAGGGATGTTTTGCTGCAATTGAATTGGGCACTGATGAGGCCACATCTGGAATATTATGTGCAGTTTTAGTGTCCTTATCCGAGGAAGGAAGTTCTTCCTCAGATAGAGGGAGTACAGTGAAGGTGTATCAGGCTGATTACTAGGATGGCAGGTCTGTCATATGGGGAAAGACTAAGTTGGTTAGGATTATATTCACTGGAGTTTAGAAGAGTGAGAGGGAATCTCATAGAAACTTATAAAATTCTAACAGGGTTAGACAGGGTAGATTCAGAAAGAATGTTCCCGATGGTGGGGAAGCCCAGATTAGGGTGTCATAGTTTGAGGATAAGGGGTGAACTGAGGTGAGGAGAAATTTCTTCACCCAGAGGGTGGTGAATGTGTGGAATTCATTCCCACAGAATGTAGTTGAGGCCAAAATGTTGAAGAAATTAGATATAGCTCTTGGGATTAAAGGCATTTGGAATACTGCGCCCAGTTCTGGTCACCACACTACCAGAAGGACGTGGAGGCTTTAGAGAAAGTGCAGAGGAGGTTTACCAGGATGTTGCCTGGTATGGAAGGGCTTAGTTATGAGGAGAGATTGGGTAAACTGGAGTTGTTCTCACTGGAAAGACGGAGGATGAGGGGTGACCTAATAGAGGTGTATAAAATTATGAAAGGCATAGATAGGGTGAACGGTGGGAAGCTTTTTCCCAGGTCGGTGGTGACGTTCACGAGGGGTCATAGGTTCAAGGTGAGGGGAGGGAGCTTTAACACGGATATCAGAAGGACGCATTTTACACAGAGGGTGGTGGGGGCCTGGAATACGCTGCCGGGCAAGGTGGTGGAGGCGGACACACTGGGAATGTTTAAGACTTATCCAGATAGCCACATGAACGGAGTGGGAATGGCGGGATACAAAAGAATGGTCTAGTTTGGACCAGGGAGCGGCGCGGGCTTGGAGGGCCGAAGGGCCTGTTCCTGTGCTGTATTGTTCTTTGTTCTTTGTTCTTTGGATCAAGGGATATGGGAAGAAGGGGGGATCAGGATATTGAATTCGATGATCAGCCATGATCAAAATGAATGGCAGAGCAGGCTCGAATGGCCTATTCCTACTTCCAGTTTCTATGTTTCTATAAGCCCCCGAAAATGATATCCTCATTAAATACAGCAATGTTCCTTTAATGTTTTTGTCTTTAGTCACAGAGCTCCTTAGGGCCTATCAATTAGTTTAATTGGTTAATTTGTTCCATTTGTTTTACTCAAAAAGGAGACTGTGCCAATTTCTTTGATGCTTAATGCTGTACTCAGTAAAAATATAGGGAGAGAGATTGTCCCTCTAAGGGGCGGTCAGTTTGATTAACTTGATTAATTTGATTAATTGGTCTGATTAATTTCACAGGTGCTCCAAAGAATAGAAAGGAGATGGCTCCATCAGCCCCCATAATACCATTTCTGTCTAACTTCAGAAGATTCCTTTAATGTATTTTTATTTTGTTACAGTGCCCCTTTAAGGGACTAGGACATGTTAATTAGTTGTTCCCTTGGCTTCTCCAAGCCCCTGAGTGCTCCTTCCGTGGCCAACAAGCCTTGAACCCAGTGGTTCGTGGACAAGGCTGTTGAGTATTGAGCCATAAAAGCTCCTCATGGTTTATCAGCCAAACCAATGTCACGCTCAAGCACCCATCAGCATAGCTGATCCCAGGCAAAAAAAGCTGGGATCCTGGAGATAGGCTGGGAGATGGGATTGTTGGCCAAATTGTGGATCAATATGGGAGCCCAACATCTCCCCATATTGGAACCAGAGAAAAGTTAAAGCACAGAAGCAGGCTATTCAGCCCATCTTGTCCATGCCAGCCTAAGAACATGATGTAGAGATGCCGGCGTTGGACTGGGGTAAACACAGTAAGAAGTCTCACAACACCAGGTTAAAGTCCAACAGGTTTATTCGGTAGCAAAAGCCACTAGCTTTCGGAGTGCTGCCCCTTCGTCAGGTGAGTGGGAGTTCTATTCACCAGTTAAAATCCAACCATTATTTTGTAAATTGAGTTTGTGTCTTTATATGCCCTGTTTGTGAACAGAACTCCCACTCACCTGACGAAGGGGCAGCGCTCCGAAAGCTAGTGGCTTTTGCTACCGAATAAACCTGTTGGACTTTAACCTGGTGTTGTGAGACTTCTTACTGAGCCGAAGAACATCCAGATGCCCGTTCTAATCCCACCTTCCTGCAACCGGCCCATAGCCCTGTAGCTTAAAGCACTTACGGTGCAGATCCAGGTTCTTTGTGAAAGAGTTTAGGGTTTCTGCTTCCGCCACCAACTCGGGCAGTGAATTCCAGACACCCACCGCCCTCTGCGTAAAGAAGTTCTTCCTCATGTCCCCTCTGCATCTACTGCCACTTATCTTAAATCTATCTTCCTTGGTTCTAGAATTCTCCACCAAGGGAAACAATTTTATCCTGTCCACTCTATCTCTGCCCCTCATAATTTTGTACACCTCTATCAAGTCACCCCTCAGTCTTTTTTGTTCCAAGGAAAATAACCCCAACCTATCCAATCTCTCCTCATCGCCCTGACAATATTCTTGTAAACCTCCTCTGCACTCTCTCTCTCCAGAGCTATTACATCCTTCCTGTAATGTGGTGACCAGAACTGCACACAATACTCCAGTTGTGGCCTCACCAGTATTTTATACAATTCCAACATTATATCCTTACTTTTATATCCTATACCTCTGCCAGCGAAGGAAAGCATTCCATATGCCTTCTTTACAACCTTGTCTACTTGAACTATATTGAAGGTAGTGGGAACCTTAATGGACTGGTTTTCCACAAACGACCACTCAATCCCCATTAGAGGCATTGGCGATGAACAATTTTTAAGTGAATACGAAGCCGGGGTGAGGTGAGGAAGGAGATGAATTGGGCAGGGGAGGTACAAAAGGTAAAGGTTTGGATTAGAGTGGGGGGGAATGGCAAAAATGCTGATGGAGCAAAGCAAAAAAAATAAAGTGAGAGAGGGACAAGTACAGAAACAGAAGATGGGCGCAGTGGAGGGCATCAGTGGCTGCAGAATATCGAGAGGAAACTGGGAGCATTCATTATCCAGGATCCAAGAAAAAATATGAAAAGTATCTTCTGAAGTTAGATCAAAATGACATTAGGGGGCCTGATGAAGCCATCTTCTTTCTATTCTGATCCAGCATATCCATTCAGGATGGGCGGCAGGGTGGCACAGTGGGTTAGCACTGCTGCCTCACAGCGCCAGGGACCCAGGTTCGATTGGGTCTCTGTCTGTGTGGAGTTTGCACGTTCTCTGCGTGGGTTTCCTCCGGGTGCTCCGGTTTCCTCCCACAGTCCAAAGATGTGCGGGATAGGTGGATTGGCCATGCTAAATTGTCCCCTAATGTCAGGAGGACAAGCTAGGGTAAATACATGGGGTTATCATAGAATCATAGAAATCCTGCAGTGCAGAAGGAGGCCATTTGGCCCATCGAGTCTGCACCGACAACAATCCCACCCAGGCCTTATCCCCGTAACCCCACATATTTACCCTGCTTAATCCCTCTAACCTACGCATCCTGGGACGTTAAGGGGCAAGTTAGGATGGCCAATGCACCTAACCCACACATCTTTGGACTTGGGAGGAATGTCATGGGGTTATGGGGGTAGGGCCTGGATGGGATTGTGGTCGGTGCAGACTTGATGGGCCGAATGGCCTCCTCCTGCACTGTAGGATTCTATGATTCTAAAGGAATAAAGAAGGCCTTTGTAACTGAGGGGGAGCGAATCTCATTCCAGCAGCTCAGTTAATTTTCTGGTTCTCTTTTTTGAAACGAATCTGAGCCCCAAAGCCTCAGGCAGGCAGCTGTTCCTGCAGAAGCCACAAGGGTATAATTGCTGATACACTAAATTCACTCTCCCTTCAAGGATTGACGTACAGAAGGAGTCAAATTATAAACCGACAGACATGCCTCCGTAATTGTTTGTCTGAAGAACCAGAGGGGGGGGCAATGAAACGGCTGGGGAGCAAACGCAATGTACAACAGCAGGAGCGTGGAAGATATGCTGACATATGCTAAAGTTAACCGGGGAAGACTTAATACAGACACTAGATCCAAAAATTCAAACCCTTGTTCCTCTGGTGTTAAAGGCAAAATATAGCGGATGCTGGAATCTGAATCAAAAACAGAAAATTCTGGAGAAACTCAGCAGGTCTGACAGCATCTGGGGAGAGAGAATGACCCCAACGTCTGGATGATCCTTCATCCGGGCTGAAGATAAAGGAAATAGGACCTGCTTTATCTTCAGCTCTGACAAAGGGTCATCCTGACTTGATGGGCTGAATGGCCTCCTTCTGCACTGTAGGGATTCTATGACTCGAAACGTTGGCTCTATTCTCTCTCTACTGATGCTGTCAGGCCTGCAGAGATTTTCCAGCATTTTCTATTTGTTACCTCTGATTTTTGTGAAGTCAGGGCTGAAATGTTTTCACACTCGTTAGTATAAATACATTTTCTTAAGGAATCTGTTTTGGGCGGCACAGTGGTTAGCGCTGCTGCCTCACAGTGCCAGGGACCCAGGTTCAATTCCAGCCTCGGGTGACTGTCTGTGTGGAGTCTGCATGTTCATAGAATCCCTACAGTGCAGGAGGAGGCCATTCGGCTCATCGAGCCTTCATCGACCGCAATCCCACCCAGGCCCTATCCCCATAACCCCCAATTATTTACCCTGCTAATCTCCTGACACTAAGGGGCAATTTAGCATGGCCAATCAACCTAACCCACACATCTTTGGAGTGTGGGAGAAAACCGGAACACCCGGAGGGAACCCATGCAGACACAAGGAGAATGTGCAAACTCCACACAGACAGTGACCCAAGGCCGGAATTGAACCCGGGTCTCTGGAGCTGTGAGGGAGCAGTGCTAACCACTATGCCACCATGCCGCCCACTGTTCTCCCTGTGTCTGCGTGGGTTCCCTCCGGGTGCTCCAGTTTCCTCCCACAGTCCAAAGATGAGGGTTAGGTGGATTGGACATGCTAAATTGCCCCTTAGTGTCCAAGAGATGTGCCAGTTTTTTTCAGATGGAAGGCCATTGACCTGAAATTATGGTCTGGATTTAATCCAGCCTGTCGCAGCAGGAAAACATGGTGGCCAGGCCCACTTAATTCTGGGAGAGGCGGCGCTTCAGTCTGCAAGAAATGGAAAAAATAATCCCCAATTAAGTCAGAGGGAGGAATGAGTTGACGCGAGATTCCTAACCACATGCCAGTTAAACACATTAGGCAATGTACACCCATTATACTTGAGCCCACCTCAATTTAGTGATGGCTCAGGGGTTAAACAGAGGTTGCACGCCTCTCCCATGTCCTTGGGAGGCCACCCAGCCAACGGCTTCCTGCGGGAGTAGCATCTTGCTCTCTCGTAGTCAGGTATGCTGTACCTGTATCAGGTGATCCTTTGAAAGTCATGCACTGCCTCTGTACCCCTCCCCTTTGACCCCACCCAACAACATTCATCTTGCCTTTTGTCACATTTGGTCTCGGGCCTCAAGACGGTATGGGGCCTCTGGTTTGGTACATTGCCATCAGCTGCCACCACTCCTGCAGGCACTGGCAGCAAGAGGAACTGCCCAACACTGACTGAGTGGCACCTCATAACCAGGGTTTCCACTGCCGAGGACCTCAAACACGAGGAAGACACAATGGTGGCCACTTAGTGCCTGAAGTGAAATTGATTCAATTGGGCCTCCACCACAATCTCCCACCAAGCCTCCGACTATTGGCATGATTCCTGACAGCTGAACATCATCGTGGCCATTAATTCTGTTTTACGTAAATGGTACAGATGAAAACATGAGGGGAATGTTCAGCAAGTTTGCAGACAACACCAAGATTGATAGGGCAGTTAATAGTGAACAAGAAGGCCATAAGTTACAGGAAGATATAAGTGGGTTGGTCAGCGGGGCAGAGCAGTGGCAGATGGTATTTAACCCTGATGAGTGATTGGAAGAAGTAACAAGATGAGGGAGTATTTGACAAATGGCAGGACACTGGGAAGCTCAGAGGAACAGATGGAACTTGGGATACTTACTCACAGATCCTGAAGTGGGCAGAGCACATGAATAGGATAGTTAAGAAGGCATATAGGACACTCATTTTTATCAGTTGTGGTGTAGAGTATGAGAGCAAGGAAGTAATGTTGGAGTTGCACAGAGCATTGGTTGGGCCACAGCTGGAGTACTGCGTACGGATCAAGGAACTAATTGATGGGGGGGAGGATGCAGGGGTAAGGAGAATTACAAAATTAATGGTAGAGGAGAGGGTGCAAGTGAATGAAGGCGGTAATTTAGATAAGGGAGTAGAGGGAGAGGGTGTTCGCGACTCATCAAAGCGGGTCCAGATAAAAGCTGGAATAAGGACACTTTGCCTGAATGCACGAAGCATTCGGAACAAGGTGAATGAGTTGATGGTGCAAATCAGCACAAGTGGGTACGATCTAGTGGCCATTACAGAAACGTGGCTGAAAGGTGACCAGGACTGGGAGATGAATATCCAGGGGTATCAGGCGTTTAGGAAGAATAGACAGGAAGGAAAAGGTGGTGGGGTCGCGCTATTAATAAGAGATAATATCAGGGTAGTACTGAGGGATGACATAGGCTCTGAGGAACAAAACGTGGAATCATTATGGGTAGAGATGAGGAATAGTAGAGGGAGAAAGACACTAGTAGGTGTGGTATATAGGCCCCCAAATAATAATGTTGAGGTAGGGAGGGCTATAAACAAGCAGATAAGGGATGCGTGTAAAAACGGAACGGCAATAATCATGGGGGACTTCAACATGCACATTGACTGGCAGACTCAAGTCGGTAAGGGTGGAATGGAGGAAGAGTTCTTAGAATGCTGTCGGGATAGTTTCCTTGAACAGCATGTTACGGAACCGACGAGGGAACGAGCTATTTTGGATCTGGTATTGTGTAACGAGGTAGGTAGAATTAAGGATCTTATTGTGAAGGACCCTCTTGGGTCTAGTGACCACAATATGGTCGAATTTCTGATTCAGATGGAAGAGGAGAAAGTTTGGTCTCAAACCAGTGTCCTCTGTTTGAACAGAGGGAAATATGATAGGATGAGGGATGAATTGGCTAAGGTAGACTGGGAGAGCAGGCTGGCAGGTAGGATAGCTGAGGAACAGTGGAGGATTTTTAAGGAGATCCTTTTCAGTTCTCAGCAAAAATATATTCCAGCAAAAAACAAGGATTGTAAGAAAAGGGAGAACCAGCCGTGGATAACGAAGGAAATAAAGGAGAGTATTAAAATAAAAACAGCTGCGTACAGAGTGGCCAAAAATAGTGGAGAAACAAGTGATTGGGAAAAATTTAAGAAACAACAAAGAGAGACTAAGAAAGCGATAAAGAAAGGAAGGATAGACTATGAAGCTAGGCTAGCAATTAATATAAAAAATGATAGTAAAAGTTTTTATAAATATATAAAAAGGAATAGAGTGGCTAGAGTGAATGTTGGACCCTTGGAGGACGAGAGGGGGGAGTTAATAGTGGGAAATGAGGATATGGCTGAGTCTTTAAATAAGTTTTTTGTGTCGGTCTTCACGGTGGAGGACACAAATAGTTTGCCAAATATTAACGATAGAGGGTTGGCAGCAGGAGAAATACTTAATACGATTAATGTTACCAGAGAGGCAGTGCTGGGTAGACTAATGGGACTGAAGGTGGACAAGTCCCCGGGTCCGGATGGAATGCATCCCAGGGTATTGAAAGAAATGTCAGAGGTAATAGTGGATGCGTTAGTGATTATTTATCAAAACTCGTTGCATTCTGGGGTAGTGCCGGTTGATTGGAAAACGGCTAATGTTACGCCGCTGTTTAAAAAAGGAAGGAGACAAAAGGCGGGTAACTATAGGCCGGTCAGCTTAACGTCTGTAGTAGGGAAAATGCTGGAATCCATTATTAAAGAGGAGATAGCAGGGCATCTGGATAGAAATGGTTCGATCAATCAGACGCAGCATGGATTCATGAGGGGAAAGTCGTGCTTGACGAACATGTTGGATTTTTATGAAGATGTGACTAGGGCGGTTGATGGAGGAGAACCGGTGGATGCGGTGTTTTTGGATTTCCAAAAGGCGTTTGATAAGGTGCCCCATAAAAGGCTGCTGAAGAAGATTAGGGCACACGGAGTTGGGGGTAGTGTGTTAAAGTGGATTGGGGACTGACTATCCGACAGGAAGCAAAGAGTCGGAATAAATGGGTGTTTTTCCGGTTGGAGGAAGGTAACTAGTGGCGTGCCGCAGGGATCGGTACTCGGGCCGCAACTGTTTACCATTTATATAGATGATCTGGAGGAGGGGACGGAGTGTAGGGTAACGAAGTTTGCAGACGACACAAAGATAAATGGAAAAGTGAATCGTGTGGAGGACGGAGAAGATCTGCAGAGAGATTTGGACAGGCTGAGTGAGTGGGCGAGGATATGGCAAATGGAGTATAACGTTGAGAAATGCGAGGTTATACACTTTGGAGGAAATAATAACAAATGGGATTACTATCTCAATGGAAACAAATTAAAACATGCTACCGTGCAAAGGGACCTGGGGGTCCTTGTGCATGAGACGCAAAAGCCCAGTCTGCAGATACAACAGGTGATCAAGAAGGCAAATGGGATGTTGGCCTATATTGCGAGGCGGATAGAATATAAAAGCAGGGATGTCTTGATGCACCTGTACAGGGCATTGGTGAGGCCGCAGCTGGAATACTGTGTGCAGTATTGGTCCCCTTATATGAGGAAGGATATATTGGCATTGGAGGGAGTGCAGAGAAGGTTCACCAGGTTGATACCGGAGATGAGGGGTTTGGATTATGAGGAGAGGCTGAGGAGATTGGGTTTGTACTCGTTGGAGTTTAGAAGGATGAGGGGGGATCTTATGGAGACTTATAAGATAATGCGGGGGCTGGATAGGGTGGAGGCGGAGAGATTCTTTCCACTTAGTAAGGAAGTTAAAACTAGAGGACACAGCCTCAAAATAAAGGGGGGTCGGTTTAAGACAGAGTTGAGGAGGAACTTCTTCTCCCAGAGGGTGGTGAATCTCTGGAATTCTCTGCCCACTGAGGTGGTGGAGGCTACCTCGCTGAATATGTTTAAAGCGCGGATGGATGGATTCCTGATCGGTAAGGGAATTAAGGGTTATGGGGATCAGGCGGGTAAGTGGTACTGATCCACGTCAGATCAGCCATGATCTTATTGAATGGCGGGGCAGGCTCGAGGGGCTAGATGGCCTACTCCTGCTCCTATTCCTTATGTCCTTATATTCTTATGTTCTGGTCACCTCACTATAGGAAGGATGTGATTGCACTGGAGGGGATACAGAGGAGGTTCACCAGGATGCTGCCTGGGATGGAGCATTTGAGCTATAAGGAGAGACTGGATAGGCTTGGACAATTTTCTCTAGAGCAGAGAAGCCGGGGGGGCGGGGGGGGGGGGGGGGAGGAGGAGGCAGGGGGGGGGGGGGGGGGAGGCAGGGCGGCGGAGGCGGGGGGGGGGGGGGAGGCAGGGCGGCGGAGGCAGGGCGGCGGGGTTGGAGGGAACATACTTGAAGTGTATAAGATTATGAGGGGTTTGGACAGGATGAATAGGAAGCAGATGTTCCTCTTGTTCGAGGGGGCATAATTTCAGGGTAAGTAAGGGGCAGGAGATTCAGAGGGGATTTGAGGAAAGAAATCACTCAGAGGGTGGTGGGAATCTGGAAAGCGCTGCCTGGGAAGGTAGCGGAAGCCAGAAACCTTACAACCTTTAAAAAAATATTTGGATGAGCACTGGAAATATCACAACATTTAAGGCTGTGGGACAAGTGCAGGAAAATAGGATTAGAATACTTTTTGTGGTATTATTGTTGCAGACTCGATGGGCCGAGGGGCCTTTTCTACACTCTGTGACTCTACGCAACAAAAGCCCAACATGCTAAATATATTTAACATTTATTTGCTTTTACTGCAGATTTCCAGTATCTTGTGCTGTTACAGTCTAGCCATCCGTCTGTTGTGTAAAGATGTGGTTGAAATAATGTTGCTTAGTAATCTTAACATTTAACAATGTGTGGTGGCGTACAGGTCAAGATTTTCCACCTTGTATTGAATCCAGACCACAACACCAAAATAAAGCCAGGATTAGGAAGTTAATCCAGCTTCGATACAGAGGTACAGAAACCTTTTCTTTTCATTTTCATTGTGCAATGTGTTTGAACAGACAGAAAGGTAGATCACACACGAAGAAATCTTTAACACTTCCGCCACAAATCCCATTCAGGTATAATTTATACTGCTGCTAGCAACTTTCAGTGTAATGCAATGACAGGAGGATTGTAGGGTTTATAAACAGAGTGCAATTTCTCTAATTCATATTAAAGTTATATTAAAAAATCATTATAAATATGACTAATTAAATTGCATTCACTAGAATAGATATTAATGACAACCTTACACTAAACACAGAGGGTTAAAGCTATGTACTGAGTCAGACCAGCAACTGAGACATCTGTGTCCTGCCAAGCACTACATGTGGTTAATAAGCCTAATGTGACATATTCATTAAGTTAAAAGAACAACTTGGCGCAAAGGGCCCTGCGTCCAATTAGACTGAAATTTAGAGTCAATTTATGTCCAACACTGGCGATTTCCCTATTTTTCCCTATCTTCCCAAGGCCTTTATTCTGAGTCACCTTGCTGAATTCTGTGAGCTTGCCAAGATGTTTTCCGAGTTACACAGAATCATTTCTCGTTTTGAAATGTTCCTTTTCTTAGATCATCTTAACCCAGTCTTTTGGAGGGAAAGTGCTTTTGGGTCGTCCCAAATCCGAAACATTCTCATTCAGCTTTCGCAAGTAGGAAAGAAAGACTTGCATTTACACGGCACCCTTCATACCCATTAGACGTCCCTTTATGGCCGTTGAGCTGCTTTTTGAAGTGTTGTTAAATTAGAAACACAGCAGCCAATTTGCACACAGCAAGATCCCATTATGCTAATGACTGGATTATCTGTTTGTGTGATTGAGATTTCAACATTGGTCAGGGTATCCCCTATTCTCCTTTGCAAAAATTCCCTGGAATTCACCACATCATCAGTTTAAAAATCTCATCCAAACAAAGTACAGCTTTGTGCATCATTCTGTTGGTACTAAACCCAGAGGGTGGTGGGAATCATAGAACCCTACAGTGCAGAAAGAGGCCATTCGGCCCATCGAGTCTGCACCAACCACAATCCCACCCAGGCCCTATCCACATATCTACCCACTCACCCCTTCTAACCTATGCATCCCGGGACACTAAGGGGCAATTTAGAATGACCAATCAACTTAGCCCGCACATCTTTGGACTGTGGGAGGAAACCGGAGCACCCGGAGGAAACCCACACAGACACGAGGAGAATGTGCAAACTCCACACAGACAGTGACCCGAGCCGGGATTCGAACCCAGGTCCCTGGAGCTGTGAAGCAGCAGTGCTAACCACTGTGCTACCGTGCTGCCCCAAGGAACCTGGAACTCACTGCCTGAACATGTGGTAGAAACAGAAACCCTCACAACATTTAAGAAGCATTTAGGTGAGCACTTGAAACGCCTTAGTATACAAGGCAACGGACTAAATGCTGGAAAATGGGATTAGAATAGATAGATTCTTGATGGCCAACACAGACATGATGGGCCAAAGGGTCTCATTCCGTGCTGTAAAACTCTAGGAGCGGAATCTTCCACCGGCGTAATTTTCTGGTCCCGCTGGAGTTTATTTATTTATAAACTTTATTTATTTATTAGTCACAAATAGGCTTACATTAACACTGCAATGAAGTTACTGTGAAAATCCCCTGGTCGACACACTCTGACGCCTGTTCAGGTACACTGAGGGAGAATTTAGCACGGCCAATGCACCTAACCAGCGTGTCTTTCAGACTGTGGGAGGAAACCGGAGCACGCGGAGGAAACCCACGCAGACACGGGGAGAACGTGCAGATTCCACACAGACAGTGACCCAAGCTGGGAATCAAACCCAGGTCCCTGGCACTATGAGGCAGCAGTGCTAACCACTGTGCCACCATGCCACCCCAAAAGGTTCAAAGTAAGTATCTTTTTGAAAGAGTACGAATGGCCTTAGCCCTGCAGTGAACGGAGATTTGGCTGAGCGCCAAATTCTCCATCCTCGATGGCAGTGGACATGAACAACAGGTAAGATCGTGCCCTGTGACTCTATGACACCAGCACATCAGCTGAGATTGTTGTGCTCAAGTGGGATTTGAACCCACACTTTCCAATATTCAGAGGCAAGAGTGCTACCAACGAACTCAGAGCGGTGGCGATGTTACAGTTCACTCAGGGAGTCCGAATTGCTGTGACAGCATGCGCTTTTTACATGCATGTCATGGTCTGCAACTCTGGGTAATATGGTAGCAGCTCCAACTTTCTTTCCATCAAATGGGCAATGGGAATCTCTCCCACTTTTACCAGCTGTCATTGTTGAGTGTTGGAAGAGTTCGCAGGTCGATACTACACACCTGTTTGGTCACATTATGAATGTACTTTCCTTGGCCATTAAGTCCTGAAGTGGGACTGGAACCTGGAGCCTCAGAGGCGGCGGTGCTACCCACTGCGTCACAAGACCTCCATAATTATGGAGTCAGGTGTGACAATTCTTGAAGATTGACTACTGATTTTTTTTTTTAAACCCACAGCTGGGTGGAAAACAAAAACATTTATAGACGGGCAAAGAAGTAGCAAATAAAATCTATGCAGAATTTCTTGCAAACGGTTAATATTTTGAAAGATGTCTTCAAGGTAAGGCTGTTTCTGTTTTCAAACAAGACTCAGAGTGGCCAACCTCTGAAAAGAATTCCCATTGTGACTGACGCCTCTTTCAAAGGGGGTCTGACTATGAGATTTCCAACTTTAAAATAAAGAAAAGAACATTCTGGCAGCGTCGATTCCATTTTGCATCATAAATGCAAGGCTGGCAATCAAATCCTGGACTGGGGTTAGTCCGTCCTGTAGGGTTTTGTTTTGATACTGGCACAGAATTTAACAATGCAGTCCAATTAAGACAAAGTTCTCCACTGGTGAGGTTTCTTTATAGCGAATGGCGGCTCGGTTGTGTGGTGGTGGTGGTGGCGGGGGGGACGAAAGTAGGATGTCTACATTTGCGCAATCGGATAATTTTGGCATGGGTTCCCCAAAATCAGTAATGTGGGACAGGGTGGAGAGAGCTGTTCAGTGAAATTCCCAGCTACACCATCTGGACAGGTTCCTGTTGTTTCAGAGTCACTGCTACTTCATATATAGCTTTAAAGGGAAAGTTGTTATCCTTTTCCTGAGAAAGTTGACGATGGGGAGGGAGTGGGTGGGTGAGGTGGGTGGGTGGGGTGGGGAGGAGGGGGGGGGGAATGGAACAGGACAGGGGAGTGGGGTGGGGGGGGGGGGGGGGGGGGGAGGGCGGGCCGAGGGGAAGAGAAGAGCTGTGCGACTGCCAGCAAAACTCACTGTGATATCAGTTCTGAGTCATTCTCAGCCAGTTCCAACTTCCAGAACCAAATGCCTCTGTATAAATACAGACCAGTCGATGCCAGGACTCAGTCAGAACGCTGAATTATATACAGACCATTAAAAAAATGGGAGCTTCTTGGATCAAGCATTTTAAGCAAGAGTTCACGACGGAAAAGCGTTCTCCAAAGGCCAGAAATCCACAAATAATCCTTCGATCGCAGGTAGGACAGAAGTTATATTTCTGTCATGTTAGCAATAAGTAGCTCAAGATGTGATTCATCTGGAGATTGTAACTATCTGCAAATCTAAAAGCAGATGAGAGTAACTGTTCAGCTTCCAAGCTAGTGTAAGAGCGACGGACTGGGGGGTCAATTGGACAGCCCGTGAAGTCAGGCGCGATGATCACAATTCACAATTAACCTTTGCCCATTCAAGGCAGCGCACTAACTCTGAACTCGCCTCTCAGTTGAGTAATTACTGTGTCCAGCTAGTGCAAACTGCACTGTTCACTGGTTGCTCACATCAGTAAGATGGGAGTGGGGGTGGGGGGAAGAGTCAAATATCGTAGCATGTTCACACAACTTAAAGCTAGCCTGCACTGTGTAAAAACCAGCCCGGGACCCTTAAAGGGGAGATGCATTGTGGCCACAGCAGAGGTTGGCAGCTGTGCAGAAAGTGAATCTTAGGTGCAAACAGGGGAGAATGGCCCAACCTGGGAGCGAGCGGGTTCCAAGGCTTGCAGACGTAACACTGGAGATCTTAGTGAATGAAAGTAAAGTTTATTTATTAGTGTCACAAGTAGGCTTACATTAACACTGCAATGAAAGACGTGCTGGTTAGGTGCATTGACCTGAACAGGCGCCGGACTGTGGTGACTAGGGGAATTTCACAGTAACTTCATTGCAGTGTTAATGTAAGCCTTACTTGTGACTAATAAATAAGTTTTACTTTTACTTTAACTGTGAAAATCTGCTGGACGCCACATTCCAGCGCCTGTTCGGGTACACTGAGGGAGAATTTAGTATGGCCAATTCACCTAACTAGCACGTCTTTGGACTGTGGGAGGAAACCGGAGCACCCGGAGGAAACCCACACAGATATGGGGAGAACGTGCATACTCCACACAGACAGTGACCCAAGCCGGGAATCGAACACGGGCTCCTGGCGCTGCGAGGCAGCAGCGCCAACCACTGTGCCACCAAGTGGAAAGGGAAAGTGCTCTTCTCAATCTGCAGGGAACCAGACACAGTCAAAGGGCAAAGGGAACAGATGAGCAGGAAGCTCTTTTCCAGGAGTAAGGAACCAGGGATCTGGAGGCAGTGCCACAAGAAGTCCAATGACCTCACACGAGTGGTCAAGGTCAGTGAATATATCTTCAAAAGCCACGTCCACCGACTGCACCCCCACATCTGGACAGTGCTCAACCACCACATCCCCATCACTCACCTACTAACTCTCTCTCTCTCTCTCTCTCACATTTCTATGCTTCATTGCACTCACAGACTGCTGCAAGCCTCACGCCCACAGATCACAACTTGCCCACACGTACCGCCAGTTATTCACCCATGACAGCAGTATCACAAAAGCTGATTGCACAGCTCTCATTGACACCTTTCCCTCGCTCTTGTCAGACAAGATGGCACACAAGCAGAGATGGCAGGAGTTAACTGGAGGGGAACAGGTGAGCCTGTATGCCCTGACCCGCAGTGAGGAGTTAGTGCTGGCCACTACTGTGGTTTTCTTTGCTGGGGCTGCTGTAAAGAATGTTTGGTGTCTCACTAAGAGGTCTGAACGTTTGTATGGTTGAACACAAGCCATCAGTAAACCATAAATATAGACGCCGCCGAGATATATTTCTGCACTGGTGCTGGCTCCAAGTTGCCTACTCCCAGACTTCTCTACACACAGTCATGTGACTCTCTACATCAGCATCTGGGTCGTACTGTTTCCCTAGTCCTACATTAACCCTTGCTCTGCCAAATACCCTTATGCTACACCTTCCGTCTCCCGTCTTTAACCAAATATATTTGCAATACTTGTTATTCCTTCTCCGCTCCCCGCCACTATCCACTCCTCTGCTTCCCCCAACCACCTCTCCTCACCCGGCTCAAGTCCCCGACATTTTACATTCGGACAGTCTGGAGTCTTGAGAATTTTGGGGGGGTTTTATTGGCATTGGAATAGTCTCACTCTGTTTCTGGTACTTGGTCGTCTCAACTTATTCCCTTTCTGCAACTCCCTCCAGTTGCGACTCTCTTTACTGACGACCTGTCTGCTTTGTTTGGACACTGTGGATTTATCCCGTTCCCTCCGGGGGGAATCCTCACTCCATTCATTCCTGGAGTTGACACGGATTTTCTTTTCCTATGGGGTCTGCCGTGATCTTGCTGAATGTTAACCTTTCAAAAAGGGAGCCTTCATTTCCATTTATTTCACAATTTCACCCAGGTGTTTGTCAATGTTTTTTTTTTCCAATCCCTTTTCAAGCTTATGAATCTTTTCATTTCGCTCTGTTGTTGTCTTTGAAATCATAGAAATCCTACAGTATAGAAAGAGGCCATTCGGCCCATCGAGTCTGCACCGACCACAATCCCACCCAGGCCCTACCCCCACATCCCTACATATTTTACCCGCTAATCTACGCATCCCAGGACTCTAAGGGGCAATTTTTTTTAGTATGACCAATCAACCTAACCCGCACATCTTTGGACTGTGGGAGGAAACCGGAGCACCCGGAGGAAACCCACGCAGACACGAGGAGAATGTGCAAACTCCACACAGACAGTGACCCGAGCCGGGATTCGAACCCAGGTCCCTGGAGCTGTGAAACAGCAGTGCTAACCACTGTGCTACCGTGCCGCCCAGAGATAGCTGCAGAATCCTTATGCAAGCTTCATAACTTCATCAGGGTATTATTTCCTTTCAGAACCTTTCTCCTGTGTTCATAAGTTCATAAGATATAGGAGCAGAATTAGGCCATTCGGCCCATCGAGTCTGCTCCTCCATTCGATCATGTCTGATATGCTCCTCATCCCCATTTTCCTGCCTTCTCCCCATAACCCTTCAACCCATTACCAATTAAAAATCTGTCTAACTCCTCCTTAAATTTACTCACTGTCCCAGCATCCACCGCACTTTGGGGTAGCGAATTCCACAGATTCACAACCCTTTGGGAGAAGTAGTTTCTCCTCAACTCTGTTTTAAATTTGCTACCCCTTATCCTAAGACTATGATCTCTCGTCCTAGAATGCCCCACAAGAGGAAGCATCCGCTCCACGTCTACTTTATCCACACCTTTTATCATCTTGTATACCTCAAATTTGATCTCCCCTCATTCTTCTAAATTCCAGAGAGTATGGGCCTAAACTGTTCTGATTGGTAACTGACTGACTCTTTTAGACTCTTTAAATTCAATCGTTAGACCAGTAGTCTGTTTCTTAGAAATTTCCTTTTCCGCTTTTAAAGTCTGGATTTGCTTTTCCAACTCGGGTGTGATCTTGCCGGCTCACAGTGTCGGTCAGTCAGCGTGGTGAACCGGGAAAATAGTGTGAGAGGTCAAACATCTGATTTGCGCCAGACGCAAATACTAGCTTCCCAGCCCCTCTTTACCGACGAGAGCACCTTGAGAAAGGATATCCTGGCACTGGAGGGGGTGCAGAGGAGATTCACTGGGTTGATTCCAGAGTTGAGAGGGTTGGCTTATGAGGGGAGACTGAGTAGACTGGGGCTATACTCATTGGAATTCAGAAGAATGAGGGGCGATCTTATAGAAACATATAAGATTATGAATGGAATAGACAAGATAGAAGCAGGAAGGTTGTTTCCACTGGCGGGTGAAAATAGAACTAGGGGGCATGGCCTCAAAATAAGGGGGAGCAGATTTAGGACTGAGTTGAGAAGAAAATTCTTCACACAAAGGGTTGTGAATCTGTGGAATTCCCTGCCCAGTGAAGCAGTTGAGGCTACCTCATGGGATGTTTTTAAGGCAGAGATAGATCAATTTTTGAACAGTAAAGGAATGAAGGGTGAGCAGGCAGGTTAGTGGAGCTGAGTCCACAAAAAGATCAGCCATGATCTTATTGAATGGCGGAGCAGGCTCGAGGGGCCAGATGGCCTACTCCTGACCCTAGTTCTTATGTTCTCATGTTCACGCCCAGAAAGGGCGCAAAGTCTATGAACATCGGATTGCATACATTTACATCCACTCGCCTGGTTCAACACGCTACTTCCACCCTCCCAGATGCTTTCCCGCCTCGTTGGCGAGATACCATGCCGGCGAGAACAGCTACTGCTCTGCAATTGCGCAGACCAGGTGCCATGGCCACACCAGGGAGATCAGAGGCCATTAAAGCCCCCGGGTGATCGGGGACATGGCTGGGCGGTGTCCATCAGGCAGTGCCAGCTTGGCAGTGCCTACTTGGGCACTATAAGTGTGCCGGGGCAGTGCAAAGGGGTGCGGCCTAAGTGGGGGTGGGGGTGGCACTATGGCACAATTACGGGAGGATATGCGCTGGGGGGGGGGTGCTGCTACGCAAGGGAGAGCTCTGTAACGGGGGTGTTCGGCAAGGGGGGGCCATGCAGGGGTGAGTCACGGAGGTCGTCGTGACAGGGGTCTCCAGGGTCTGCCAGGGGACACATTGGGAGGGTCCTGATGCCCCAATCCAGCAGCTTGTGTTGGTGAGAGGGGGGAGGGTGAGGGGTGGGTCACAATGCACTGCTGATGGGGTGCGGGGAACGATGCCTGATAGGGGGGTAGTGGGAGAAGGTCTCCCGGTCCATTGTCAGATCGAGATGCCTTGTGCAATGGCACCCAAACGCACTGAAGCCAGCTTCCCCGATATAATTAGGCTCCGCACCCCCCCCTATCCCCGTGCAAAGCTCCCATCTGTCAATGAAATTGTCAAAGGTACTGTCAAAGAGTACCGGACGACTGCAGTGCCAAGCTCATCCAAAAGACCGGTGTGGAGAATCCCCGTTTTCACGCTGTTATGATACTTAGAAACGTTTTGGGAAAATCGCCCCCTTCATCCTTTATGTTCTTCAGAATGGATCAAAATTGAAGAATTTCATTGCATTTTTCACATTAAATTTTCAAGTTTTGGTTATTAATTCGACATTCAACTAACTGTCCTGAGTCAGGGGGTCAGTAAGAGAGGAATTGTTGGGAAATGAGCGGCAGAATTCTGGATGAGCTGAGGTTTATGAAGGATGGGAAGATGGCCAGAAGATTATTGAGACTGGAGGTAACTATGCCATGGATGAGGCTCTCAGCAGCAGATGGGTCCAGATAGGATCCGAGACAGGAAACGCTACGAAGGTGGGAACAATCAAACTTTGCAATTGCAGCTGAAAGCAAATTACTGCAGATGCTGGAAGCATAAACAGAAAATGCTGGAAAATCTCAGCGGGTCTGACAGCACGTGTGGAGAGATGTTTTTGTAATTGTGCGGATGTGGTTCAGAAGCTCAGTTCCAGTTTGAATAAGTCGAGCGAAGGTTTCCAAGTTGGAAGCCAAATCCATGTTGAGTTAATCAGCCAGAGTTTCCGTTCCTGTTCCCTGTCCAGTCGACTGTATTGCAATGCATGTCTGTTGTGTGTGTGCGTATACTTGTGTTTATGTGGATGGGGGGGGGGGAGGGCGTGAGGCCTGCATCATGCTTAGCTGCTCTGCCCCACAATTGTCAAATAGTCACCAAGAAATCAAGTAGAGAACTCAGAACAAACACTTTTACCCAAAGAGTGGTGAGAACGTGGAACTCGTTAATGCAGAGATTGGTTGAAGTGAATAGTATAGGTGTATTTGGGTGGCTCAGTGGTTAGCACTGTTGCCTCACAGCGCCAGGGACCCGGGTTCGAATCCTGGCTTGGGTAACTGTCTGTGCGGAGTCTGCGCGTCCTCCCTGTGTCTCCGTGGGTTTCCTCCGGGTGCTCCGGTTTCCTTCCACAGTCTGAGAGACATGCTGGTTAGGTGCATTGACCCGAACGGGAGTGTGGCGACTAGGGGAATTTCACAGTAACTTCATTGCAGTGTTAATGTAAGCCTACTTGTGACTAATAAATAAACTTTATTTTACTTAAGCAGGAGCTTTACAGGCAATGAGGAAGAACAAAGAGTTACTATGATCGATTTAGATGAGGAAAAGCTTGATCCAGGCATTAACACCCAGCTTAGACTGGTTGAACCAAATAGCCTGTTTCTGCGATGTATATATACATTGTGTAGAAGTGCAGGGTTCGGATGACTCGCGATGAAAGACTTATAACACCAATAGTTTATTAAGTACTCTGAGTAGCTCTTACTCTAAGAGCTACTCAGAGTACTTAATAAACTATTGCTGTTATATCTCTCTCTGCCCACTAATAGTTAATAAACTATTGCTGTTATATCTCTCTCTGCCCACGCTCCAGGGAGAAATCCCTCACTTCCAACACGTGGCCCTTTAAGTAACCATGTCATCACATGACCACTCTGTCTACACTATGGAACCCTGTGTAAAATAGTCCACTCTCACACCTACTGTCTAGGCTAACACAAGAAACGCACACTTGGCAACCTACCTAATGGTGCCGTACCCCATTGTGAGTAAGTACCTTCAGAAAAAGAAAAAAAATTGCGATAAAAGTTAGAATCATAGAATCCCGACAGTGCAGAAGGAGGCCATATGGCCCATCGCGTCTGCACCGAACACAATCCCATCCAGGCCCCATTCCCGTAACCCCACTCATTTACCCTGATAATCCCCCTGACACTGAGGGGCAATTTATCATGGCCAGTCAACCTAACCCACACATCTTTGGACTGTGGGAGGAAATCGGAGCACCCGGAGGAAACCCACGCAGACACGGGGAGAATGTGCAGACTCCGCACAGACAGTGACCCGAGGCTGGAATTGAACCCGGGACCCTGGTGCTGTGAGGCAGCAGTGCAAACCACTGTGCCACCGTGCCGAATAACTTTAACTTACGCAGGGAGGGGTTGGGTTCAGAAAACCCTGTGTGCCGGGAATGGGTGGGGGCGGAATGCTCATCTAACACCCTGACTATCCTTTCTTCCCATTATTTGGCAGCCGCTATACAATTATCATCCGGATTGTGACAATTCACCTTATTGATGCCAAAAGCTCAGCTTCTGAGAAGGCTCTTGGTTCATGTTGACTGAATATTTCTCTTTCCTCTCTCTCAGTGGCGGTTCCACCCAGCTGTCTGGTTATTCTATCGAAGTTTCGCCGCGATATACACCCTGGTTTGGTGCATTTCAAGTGGAGTTCAGACTAGCGACCCTAAATGGTTCATCTTCTTGACGCACATAACTTATGTATTCCTAACGATATACTTTGTCCTGGCATTGGTAAATCTGATATGCTACATGGCACTTGGACGGAAGAAGTCAGAACAGGACATTAGTGCAGCCTCATTAGAGGAGATTTCAAGATGCAACCCAGGTAAGACATTAACCCAACTCTCATGGTTAGTGACAATGCTCACCTGTTCATAGAAACATAGAATCCCTACGGTGCAGGAGCAGGCCATTCAGCCCATCAAGCCTGCACCAACAACAATCCCACCCGGGCGCTATCCGTGTAACTCCATGTATTTACCCTGCTGACATTCAGGAGCAATTTAACCTGGCCAATCAACCTAATCCACACATCTTTGGACTATGGGGGGGAAACTGGAGCACCCGCAGGAAACCCACGCAGACAGGAAGAATGTGCAGACTCCACACAAACAGTCACCCGAGGCTGGAAGCGAACCGGGGTCCCTGGAGCTGTGAGGCGGCAGTGTTCACCATGGTGCCATCATACCACCCTCTTACCTCAAGGAAAGCTGCCCACAAAGAGATCAACATTGGGCGAATTCCCCCTTTCCTGATGTCAGTTTGAATCTGGTGCCAAGTCAAGGAGATCCAATCACATTGAAGTATTCTCACAGGTAGTAAACCAGAAAGTAAAATGCACTCAAATTTTCCATTTTTAATTAAAATTTTGGAGAATTAAATAAATGGTCGGAACATAAATATGGAATTAATATTGAGGCTAAAATATCATAAAACAAAACTTAAATAAACAATATTTTTAAAAGTGTTTGTTTTACTGTAATGGAGTAAATGAAATTAGTTTCTCTGCAGCAAAGAGGCTGGTCAACAATAATTATAAACTTAGATTCCCATTAAAATCCGAATCACACTTCAATCAACAAGGGGGGATTTTATCACGGATTTTGTTTACACAAAGACTAACAGTGTACATTTTCATCAGTTCAGTAATTTCGAATTTGTTACAGGCTGGCGGACTTTGCCATGTGCCCAATGGAGAAGTGCAGAACCACTGACAGCAATTTCTGAATTTCTATCTTTAACTGCGCATTTGCCGATTCCAGAATCTTCTGTCAGCTTTAGAGGTGTAACAATGGCAAATGTTGACAATGTAATGAGTTCAATGAGGCCAAAGAGGTTGACTTCTTGGAGTATGAGCTCCCTGATTGAGGTCATAATTCCCTGTCCAATCAGGGAGCCTCATCTGGCTATACAAAAATGGGAGTGTCCGGTCTTCTGACACTCCTGATTCTGACTATACACCTGAATCACTCTAGGAGTGAGATAGAGTTTGTAAATATAGGAAATCTGTGAAGGGACACCGGCCTCTGAGGAGTTATTTCAGACAGTTTTGCCATCATTACTACCACAACATCCCTGTATAAATTTTGTAAGTAATTTTGATACAGGTTTTATCATACATTTTCTCCTTTACTCCTCTTGTTTGGTTCCATTCTTACCTGGTCCAAAGTATCCAACACACTTCCTTCAACTATTGTGCCTCCAGGAAGTATCCAAAACAAAATGTAATCCATTCCAGACCTCCAAATGTTGCAATGTTCCCTTTACACAGGTCAATCCTCACCTTCTCACCACATCCCATATACACTTCTCTCCAGAAATATATCTAATTCCCTCTTTAGTCTATTCAGACTGAATTGTTTAAGGCATTTCCTGGTATCTTATGTAAGAAATCAGGAACTGGCGTAGTTACCTTTAAGGGAAGCTAGATTAACATATGAGGGAGAAAAATGTAAAAGTTAAAGATTATTTATTAGTCACAAGTAAGGCTTACATTAACACTGCAATGAAGCTACTGTGAAATTCCCCTAGTCACCAGAGTCCAGCGCCTGTTCGGGTCAATGCACCTAACCAGCACGTCTTTCAGAATGTGAGAGGAAACCGGAGCACCCGGAGGAAACCCACGCAGACACGGAGAGTACATGCAGACTCCACACAGACAGTGACCCAAGCCGGGAATCAAACCTGGGTCCCTGGCATTGTGAAGCAGCAGTGCAAACCACTGTGCCACCATGCCGCCTGATTGTGCTAGTGTGCCGCCCGAAAGGAAGAGAAGGAAAGGTTGTTAGGGTGGGAGGAGGCTCATGTGGAGCATCAACAGGTTCATGGACTTGTTGGGGCCTCTCTCTGTGCTGTGCTCTATGTAATTCCATGTCCTGTTTCAGACAGCTTGCAATACACCAGTTTCAAAATTACAGGAAGGTCAAACCATTGAGGAAGATATATTCACCACGTAAACATCATGCAAAGTCTTTGCTCTGAAAAGAGCAGTTGCTAACATAACAGAGAACTGGTAGGCCTCAATATTTCAGGCAGCGTACTCTACCCATCAACTGAGGGAATGTCTAACAGAGGGGGTTGTCAATGGTGGAGGATTGGGATTGTGGCTGGATCTTACTTTTGATTGGTCAGGATATTGTGTTCATAATAGTTAAGAACAAAGAACAAAGAACAGTACAGCACAGGAAACAGGCCCTTCGGCCCTCCAAGCCTGTGCCGCTCCTTGGTCCAATCGTTTGTATCCCTCCATTCCCAGGCTGCTCATGTGACTATCCAGGTAAGTCTTAAATGATGTCAGCGTGCCTGCCTCCACCACCCTACTTGGCAGCGCATTCCAGGCCCCCACCACCCTCTGTGTAAAAAACATCCCTCTAATATCTGAGTTGTACTTCGCCCCTCTCACCTTGAGCCCGTGACCCCTCGTGAACGTCACTTCTGATCTGGGAAAAAGCTTCCCACCGTTCACCCTATCTATCCCCTTCATAATCTTGTACACCTCTATTAGATCTCCCCTCATTCTCCGTCTTTCTAGGGAGAACAACCCCAGTTTACCCAATCTCTCCTCATAGCTAAGACCCTCCATACCAGGCAACATCCTGGTAAACCTTCTCTGCACTCTCTCTAACGCCTCCACGTCCTTCTGGTAGTGCGGCGACCAGAACTGGACACAGTACTCCAAATGTGGCCGAACCAGCGTTCTATACAGCTGCATCATCAGACTCCAGCTTTTATACTCTATACCCCGTCCTATAAAGGCAAGCATACCATATGCCTTCTTCACCACCTTCTCCACCTGTGTTGCCACCTTCAAGGATTTGTGGACTTGCACACCAAGGTCCCTCTGTGTTTCTATACTCTTGATGACGCTGCCATTTATTGTATAACTCCTCCCTACATTATTTCTTCCAAAATGCATCACTTCGCATTTATCCGGATTAAACTCCATCTGCCACCTCTCTGCCCAATTTTCCAGCCTATCTATATCCTGCTGTATTGCCTGACAATGCTCTTCGCTATCCGCAAGTCCAGCCATCTTCGTGTCATCCGCAAACTTGCTGATTACACCAGTTACACCTTCTTCCAAATCATTTATATACATCACAAATAGCAGAGGTCCCAGTACAGAGTATGTCCATGTTAACATTCCTGCTGCTGATTGGTTGATTCAGTCGAATGGGCAGTGGGGTGTTTCTTGAGTAAGGGGGTATGTGATTGGTGAGAAAGTTGCTGTCTTGTCATTTTTTGCCTTTTGGCCTTTCCAGTGGCAAGGTTCCTATTTCAAACACAGATATGGTGCTGTTACAGGAACGCTATTGTCGCTAATCGTCATGTTATGGACAGGAGAGGGTGTGGTAAACCACTGTTAGCTTATTACCTGTATATGTGACATGCCTGGACACATCCCTGCCGGCCCTACCCGAGACTCCTCCCCCTCTGGTCCAGGTATAAAGGCGACTGCTCCCCACCCCCCTGCCTCAGTCTGGACCAGTTCATCGGCATGGGTGTGCTCCAAGTCTTTTGCTAATAAAAGCCTATTTGTTCTTGCATACAAACTAGTCTTTGCTCGATTGATGGTGCATCAGAGGGACAGTTCAAACTGCTCTGATTTCCTCTTACCACCTCTCCGTAAGCAGAAGGTGTTCTGATTTAGTTCTTGAAAAGAATCGGAGGTGACGGCGTCCCCAACCCCTCGGATTTTGTGATCCAATTTTACTTACAATCCACAGCAAACTCTAGTTAGGATTATCTCAGGAAGTTAGTTTTTTTTTTATGCATTCAAAACCTAGGGAAAAGAAATGCCGGAAGCCTCCGACCTCACCCGTGGCTGGGATTCTCCACTGTCACTGCAGTGAATAGAGCGCCAAATTCTCGCTGGCAGTGGGCTGGGAACAAGGAAAACTGCAGAATGCTGCCCAAGGTTTCTTTGCCACTTCCCACTCCAGCCATTTGCACAGTAAAATTGGGGAGGTAGGGAGGGAGACGGGTATAGAGAAAAGGTCTTACAGTATGAAGACCACAAAATAAATGGATATCAGTTCACGTGACTTCCAGAGTCTAAAATCAGATTCCAGAGGGTGTTTTCACTGTGGTGAGGTTCTGTTCTGATGTGTTCAACAATACCAAAACCCTTGGAGTGAATGACATTACAGCACGATGGGCTTTTTCTGCGTTTTGCCCATTTGCCCAGATGTTGATAGGAGCTTGTGGAATCAAACAGCCTTTTTTTGGAATTGAAACTGCTTACCCAGCCTGGCTGCTGGAATTTTGTCCAGGTGATGTTTAAACATAAGTCTGCCTAGTTTAATTTCACATTAAACTGTCCAAAAAGGCTGGAGGCTTGTATCATGTGACTTTCCTTCCTCACAGTGACTTCAAAAAGGGATGTTTATCTGGAACTGGTTTTGGTTTCTGAACTGATAAATGTCTCAGTCATTAGTTCTTGAAAGGGATGTCATCAATGTTCAGGGTCTGATGGTTGGGAAGCTATTGTCTAAAAAGATGCACTGACTTCGCCAGCAAGATTAGTTCCCAGACAGACGACTAACCCCAGCATCAAGTGACTTGTAGTAGCCATCTTTGCTTTGTTTAGCAGAAAAAGGCCAGTTTTTAAAAGTACAATTTTGTCTTAGGAACCCAACAATTACTAACATTTTAAGGCAGAGTTTGAACAAGTGGTATTTCAATTAGTTAGTCTTAAACCTAAACTCTGACTGCAATATGTCAGGAACATTTTCTTCACATGGTAACATGATAGGAAGGAAACTTTATAGTTTCCTACAATATCTTCACAATCAAAATTAAAATATTACTCTTACCATGGAGACAGAACAACAATTCTGCACACTATCTCCCTAACTTCTCATCAGCAAGTCTCATGGTGGCATCACGTTGACCATAAAGCCCACTCATTCTGACAACATATCTCAACAACTGATCTTTCCAATGTCCATCCACCCTGCTATCAGTTTGCAACATGTTCAATTGTAGACCCTGCTCCATCAGTGACAAAAGACATCAACTTTGCCAAGTTAAGTCAACTCAATGGATTCCCTTCCCTAAAGATTAGCACACACCCACCAGTTACTCATTCAACAACAAATAGTTTCATTAAGACAAGAGTCAGCTTCCCATACTTTGGTTCCATCTCACATAGATAGTAGCACAGTGGTTAGCACTGCTGCCTCACAGCGCCAGGGACATCGTTCAATTCTCGGCTTGGGTCACTGTCTGTGCGGAATCTGCACATTCTACCCATGTCTGTGTGGGTTTCCTCTTGGTTCCCCGGTTTCCTCCCACAGTCCAAAGATGTGCAGGTTAGCTGCATTGCCCATGCCAAATTCTCCCTCAGGAGAATTCACAGTAACTTCATTGCAGTGTTAATGTAAGCCTACTTGTGGCACTAATAAATAAACTTTTAAAAGATTATCAATTATATAAGTCAACGGACATAGAAGTCTGATACAAGTCATCTAAGAAGTTCCACTCCATTGTTTATACCCACAAAGGCAAGAATCCATCTGTAATAGACCAGGTATTGACAGCATACCGTGCTATTTCAGCCTTGTCTACATTGGACATACAGGCCGCAGCCTACACACTGGACTCAAAGAACATCAAATCTTCTTCAAACACAGTGAATGGGGCAAGTCAGCCATTGTCAAACATGCTTAGCTTAAGAATCACTACATCCAATAGTCCAACTCCAAAGATATCTGATCCGTCGTACATTGGTATACAATGCATGCCAGAGGTGCCATGAAGGTCCACCAACACCACACCATCCACCAAGATAGCAGCCTTCTCGAGAGAGAGACATCTGGCTATTCTTACTCAAGGAAAGCACTATTGTCCATTCGACAGGTTAACCAATCAGCAGCAAGAATATGAACATGAATTGACCTATTATGAACACCAATGAGCCTGACCAATGAGCAGTACAATCCCACCCAGATTGCCATCCTCCATTATGTATCACTACCTCACATCTGTTCCAGTTAGTCCTCCGGATAATGGTCAGATTATACTACTGGAAACAGTGAGGCTTATCAGTTCCTGCAAGTAAATATTTTGAGGAAACAACCTGTTTTTTTCAGAGCAAAGTTTAACATGGTGTAAATTTGTCTTCCTCAGTGTTACTGCTCTCACCTGGAAAACCTTCATAATGTTTAAGAAATGAAATAATTAACAGACTAATTTCTGTCTGTCTGCTCTCTCGCGCTCTCTATCTGGGTTTCTCTTTCTCTCTCTGTCTGTTTTTCTTTCTCTGGCTCTCTTAATTGGACACCACAAAATCTAATTTCTGCCTGTCTGTCTTTCTCTTTCCATAAGACCATAAGACCATAAGACATAGGAGCGGAAGTAAGGCCATTCGGCCCATCGAGTCCACTCCACCATTCAATCATGGTTGATTTCAACTCCATTTACCCGCTCTCTCCCCATAGCCCTTAATTCCTCGAGAAATCAAGAATTTATCAATTTCTGTCTTGAAGACGCTCAACGTCTCAGCCTCCACAGCCCCCTGTGGCAATGAATTCCACAGACCCACCACTCTCTGGCTGAAGAAATTTCTCCTCATCTCTGTTCTAAAGTGACTCCCTTTTATTCTAAGGCTGTGCCCCCGCGTCCTAGTCTCCCCTGTTAATGGAAACAACTTCCCTACGTCCATCCTATCTAAGCCGTTCATTATCTTGTAAGTTTCTATCAGATCTCCCCTCAACCTCCTAAACTCCAATGAATATAATCCCACGATCCTCAGACGTTCATCGTATGTCAGGCCTACCATTCCTGGGATCATCCGTGGGAATATCTGCTGGACCCGCTCCAGTGCCAGTATGTCCTTCCTGAGGTGTGGGGCCCAAAATTGCTCACAGTACTCCAAATGGGGCCTAACCAGTGCTTTATAAAGCCTCAGAAGTACATCCCTGCTTTTGTATTCCAAGCCTCTTGAGATAAATGACAACATTACATTTGCTTTCTTAATTACGGACTCAACCTGCAAGTTTACCTTTAGAGAATCCTGGACTTTCTCTGGGCCTCTGCCTCTTTCTCTCTTGCTTTTTCTTTGTCAGTCTCTTTTTCTACCTCTCTTTGGAGATCACAAGCCTTCCTCATTTCCCCTTTATTTACATACAGCTCATTAACCCCTGTTAAAAATGCAGGGATGATGTCCCAATGGGACATCTAGTTGAAACTGGAAAAGTTTCTATGATTCCTATATCTTAGCAAATATGAAACAGCAGCTCAGGATGTACTTTTAATAATGCCATTGTATTTTCTTTGTTCTAAGCAGTTCCAGAGATTGAAGGTGGGACCCTTTCTCGGACGTTGCAGACAGAATTCTATCCATCCTGTACTGTATTATATCCCACCGTCTGCATACAGTGGATTCTGCACAACCTAACCTGCGTGACCACCCTTTTCGTCACAGCTGCCTTCTGGAGCTTAGAGTATGTTCCAGAGAGACCACTTGACTCCATTAACATCAATATGCATGCGATAAACTCAGTGCTTGTACTGGTGGAGCTGACTGTGACAGCGGCTCCCATACACCTCGCCCACTTTGTTTACACCTTGATCTATTGCCTGACATTTATCCTCTTTACCGTCATCTACTGGGGTGCTGGGGGCACCAACCTCAAGGGACAGCCGTACATCTACAGGTCGCTAAACTACGGGGAGAAACCGGGGCCTGCCATGGGCTGTATCATCATGAGCATCTGCGTCCTCATGCCACTCCTTCAGTTCCTGGTGTGGAATCTCCACTTTCTCAGACGCCACGTCTATCTCAAGTGCAACAGGAAGGGTGGTGATGTGCCACACTGCTAATCTATCCATGGATTTTCCTCATTTCACTTGCAGAACGATTTCAAACTAAGGTGGCAAAAAATGGGAATGGACCGGAAAAGAAAAGCCTTGTCCACATCAAATGGACAGGATAGTGAATCAACATATTTTATTTTGGGGGACCGGCCCACATCATTCATTCCTTTACATTATTGGCTTACCCCCGTTTTGCCAGTGAACCATCCCTCCAATTGGACATGTACAAAGATATTGGCTGGTGTTTTATGACCTCACTCGGGCGAGGCTCGTAAAATCCCACTCGAGTCCGACGGAGAATTCCGTTCTGCGCGCCTCGCCCATCCCGAATCCGGGGTGGGTGTGCCGGTAAAATTTTGGCCATTCTGTTCCTGAGGTTCTAACTAGATGATTTGGTGTCACTGTTGAGGGACCCAAGGAGTAGTAATGCTGAACTGACTACAAGCTGGTGAGGGTTTCCCTAAAAGACAATGATGTTCATGGATGTGATGTGAAGCTACATTGCCTCCGGCCTCGCTTGCTAACTTAAGATACGTGTTCGACTCAGTAAAGCCAACAGGTTTGTCCGAAAAAGGCAGCTAGCAAGAAGCTGTCTGCTGCTCAGGGACATCTCACTTTGGTAAGCTGAAGCACGTTCTGGCTTTGTTGGTACATTTCACAACCAGCAAGGCAATCCCACTCCCCTGAAAGAGCTCTTCACCAGGAAAAGACCTGTTCCTGGGGGGCTACCACCTGCTTCTCGCCATTGAGGGATATATTGTCAGAGCAAAATATTTAGTTATAGGCAGACACTACAAGC
Organism: Mustelus asterias; assembly: GCF_964213995.1. Classification (NCBI taxonomy): domain Eukaryota; kingdom Metazoa; phylum Chordata; class Chondrichthyes; order Carcharhiniformes; family Triakidae; genus Mustelus; species Mustelus asterias. The sequence continues at coordinate 149,069,727 of NC_135803.1, read as the reverse complement.
TATTGACACAATGAAACACCTCAGAGCTAAATTGTGCTGGACGTTTCCAACCAGTGAATGTCCTAAGGTGACAGGAAACATGCAAGGAGATTTCCAAAGGTTCTAACCACCGCTCCCTCCTATTTCTCACCCACATGCTGCCCCTCAGTAACATCATCTGAAAACACATTTTCAGTTTCCGTACGTACCCCGAGCTCTATTTCAACATGACCTCTCTTGACTTCACCGCAGCCTCCAAGTTGTCTGACTGATTTCTGATAATCATGATGTGGAGATGCCGGCGTTGGACTGGGGTGAACACAGTAAGAAGTCTCACAACACCAGGTTAAAGTCCAACAGGTTTATTTGGTAGCAAATACCATAAGCTTTCGGAGCACTGCTCCTTCGTCAGATGGAGTGGCAATGTCCACTCCATCTGACGAAGGAGCAGTGCTCCGAAAGCTTATGGTATTTGCTACCAAATAAACCTGTTGGACTTTAACCTGGTGTTGTGAGACTTCTTACTGATTTCTGATATCCAGAAATAGATGGTGAAATTTCCTCCAACTCTAGATTGGGCCAGCCAAAGCCACTAGGGGGTGATCCAAGCAGAATTTGGAAAAGTTTCGGTTCCAGCGAGATGTGTTTCTCTCCAGAGAAATTGGTCGGTTTTCTCTCCAGATCTTACCATGCTTTGTCGAAAAGAAAGCAGCTGGGGTGAGATTCACGATATCATGTAGGGGCAGGGCCTCAACACGCCAGTAGAGCCCGGCTGTACTGAGGTCGGGGCACCATGTTTCGAGGGCGTTCCGCTCAAAACATGAATGAATCTTTCCCCAACCCCTCAGCTCACAAATGGGTGGGCTTCCCCTACCCCACTGCCCCCCTGCTGATCAGAGCCGGCACTTCTCACCCCACCCCCCATGATTGGAATCAGCACCTCCCCCGCCCCAAACAACTGTCAACGCCAGCGCCCACCCCTCTCCCTCTTCCTCCTGAGCGTCAGACTCCTTCACCCTGTCCACACAGTCAATGACGGCACCCACATTGCACAGCGTACCCCCACACGCCCCCACCCCGGGGCATCCCCAGTTCCCGGGTCCATTTCTGGGTGCCACCATATGTAAATTAATACTCCCCCACACACAATCCATGAGGCTCCCACTGGTGCCAATCTGGTGGTGCCAACCCAGCAGTGCCAATCTGTGCTGGGGGTAATGCCAGGGCATGTCTCTCTCTATACTCTATAGGGGCTATACTCACCTTTACACCCTTTGGGGGATCCCCACAACAGGTGAACCTGCTGCACATCACGCCAACATGACGTCACATCAACGCGCTGTGAATATACAGCGAGGGGTCCATATAGGACGAGAGAGCGTGTTGATTATATGGAACTGAATTTGAATGTATGTAAATCAGGCTCACGCCCACTGTGCACGTGAACAAGATGACATCACTGGCGAGGGACAGTGAAAATCAGAAGTCGCGATCTCACCGGCAAGATCAGTACTGTCAGGTTTCGTTGCATCTTAAGCCCCTGCCAGCATTCTTGCAGAAGGCAAGAGTGGGGTCGAGATCCTGTCCTCTGTTCCTGAGTCACTGGCTCCATCCACCTGCATGGCCAATGTCTCAGGCCTCGTGAGACTGCCCCCAAATCTGGTGTCATATTTAAACCTCAGGATGTATGTGTTAGGTTGATTGGCCATGCTAAATTGCCCCTTAGAGTCAGGGGGATTAGCAGGGTAAATATGAGGGGTTACGGGAATAGGGCCTGGGTGGGATTATTGTCGGTGCAGATTCGATGGGCCAAATGGCCGCCTTCTGCACCATTCTATGATTCTATGAGCTTCTGACCGTATATTTGCATCATTAATAAGACCGCATATTTCCACCTTCCTTTCATCACCCAATCTCACCTCATCAATTGCTGAGATCCTCATTGCATCACTTTGTTGCCTCTCAATTTGGCTATCCCAACACACCTCCGAACAGCCTTCCATGGTTGCCCTCTGTAAACTTGAGGTCATCCAGACCTCTGCTGTCCATGTCCTTACTCACACCGAGTCCCATTCACCAATGATCCCTGTTATTACTGATCTACACTGGCTCCCAGTGAAGCAAAGCCACAGTTTTAAACTTCAAATTCCTCTGTGGCCCTCCCTATCTCTGCGATCCCACAAACATTCAAGATCCAGCGGTGGCTTTTGTCCTGACCTCTTGAACATGTCAGATTTTAACTGCTTTCAGTTGCCTGAGCTTGACGATCTGGAATTCCCTCCCTAAACCTCCCACCTCTCGACATCTCTTTCCTCCATTAAGATGCTCCTTATAACCAAATCTTTGGTCACCTGGCCTAATAACTCCTTTTGTGACTTGGTGTAAGTTTTCGTAGGATCATATAGAATCCCTACACTGCAGAAGAGGCCATTCGGCCCATTGGGTCTGCACCAACTTGCTGGCAGAGTATCTTACCCAATCTCTCTCACTCACCCTATCCTCACACAGTTCCCATGGCTAATCCACCTAATCTATACATCTTGGGACACTAAAGGGCAATTTAGCATGGATAATCCACCTAACCTACACATCTATACATGAAGCACAGTCCATCATGCAAACCAGCCTCCCATCTATTGACTTTGTCTTCACTTCCCACTGCCTCGGAAAAGCAGCCAGCATAATCAAGGACCCTACGCACCCGGGACATTCTCTTTTCCACCTTCTTCTGTCGGGAAAAAGATACAAAAGTCTGAGGTAACGTACCAACCGACTCAAGAACAGCTTCTTCCCTGCTGCCATCAGACTTTTGTATGGACCTATCTCGCACTAAGTTGATCTTTCTCTACACCCTAGCTATGACTATAACACTACATTCTGCACTCTCTCCTTTCCTTCTCTATGAACGATGTGCTTTGTCTGTGTAGCACGCATAATACATGTGACAATAATAAATCAAGTCAAATCTTTGGAGTGTGGGAGGACACCAGAGCAAACATGCAAACTCTGCAGAGTCACCTAAAGCTGGATTTGAACCCAGGTCCCTTGCATTGTGAGGCAGCAGTGCTAACCACTGTGCCGCTGTGCCGCCCCACTTATTCTGTTCAATAATGTTCCTGTAAATCACACTGGGACATTTCATGTTGAAGACACTATAGAAACTCAAGTTGCTGTTAGTGAGGGAAAGCACATCCAGAAGGAAAAGAAAGATTGCAGATGTTATTTTTGACACCTATGCAGTTTATTGATGCAAGTACCCTGAGTGACCAGGCTGCCCCATATATATGTTTATCTTTATATTCAGTAACGCCTAAAGTGTACAAATTATTGGGGCCATAATAACAAAGCTTCATAATTCTGGATTAAGTACAATGATACTGGAAGCTTCTCCCACTGACATGAGCATTTTGGAGAATGAAAACTCATGAAACACAATTGACAGAAATAAAACTGCGACATTGAGAGACCGCAAGTGGGGACAGGATACACTTGTCAAACAATGCGTACTTGCATTGTATTCTGGCCGTAAACCTTCCTTACTCTAAGGGTAATATTCATATCTGGTTCAAATACCCTTTAGCATATACTATATCGTGCATTAATATACAATCGTGTATCCACTCATATTAAAGTCATGCATACCAAGTTATAGCTATGTGTGAAGTCCATCTATCCTGTGATGTACATTACAGTATTCTGATCCATCTAATCCGTGTACCTCAAAAGTGATGTCACATTGCCCAGACCACGTGTTTTGTTAATGTGTAAATAAATACCTTTGTTTTAATACATGTGACTTGAGAATTTACTATCAATGATATTGGGTGGTATTTTCCGGACTCGCTCGTCCCAAGACCAGGAAATCCCACTCGAGGTCAATAGGCTTTTGCATGGTCCTGTCCCGCCCGCTGTGATTCCCATCGGTGGACGGGACGGGAAAATTCCGTCCATTAGCTCTGTCCTCTCTTTCAGTACAGGTGATCATCACTGGAAATATATGGATAACACTTCCGCTAACAAATGTCATTTGGCTGCATTAGGTGTTGTACACTAATATTACCAAAAGGTATTTCTAAGACTATGCCATGTTCCCTTCATAAAATATAGCTGAATCCATGTAAATAAATACCTTGCATTTATATAGTGCCATTACCCATCTCAGAACTTGTGAAGATATTTGAAGTGTGGTATCAACGTAAGAAACATAGAAGTCAATTTGCGCACAATGTGGCTCCACAAATAGCAAAGCAATAATGACCACCCGATCATTTGTCTTTAGTGATGTTGCCATTCAGCTCCTGACCTCATTGCAGCCTTGGTCTAAACATGGGCAAAAGAGCTGAACTCCAGAGGCGAGGTGAGAGTGACTGCCCTTAGTATCAAGGCAGCCGGTGATTGAGTGTGGCATCAAGGAGTCCGAGCCAAACTGGATTCAATGGGAATCGGGGGGGAGTCATACTGCTGGAGTCATAGATGATTGTGGTTGTTGGAAGCCAGTTATCTCAGCCCGAGGACATTGCTGCAGGAGTGCTTCAATTTCAGATTGTTGCAACCATCTTCAGCTGCTTCGTATAGTTGATTCCTCCCTAACATTAGAAGAAGGGATGTTTGCTGATCGATGCACAGTGTTCAGTTCCACTTACAACTCCTCAGGTACTGGGGCAGTCCATGCCCACATGCAGCAACACCTGAGCAACATTTAGGGGTTGGGCTGATAAGTAGTATATAACATTCATAGAGTTATAGAGTCATAGAGATTTACAGCATGGAAACAGGCCCTTCGGCCCAACTTGTCCATGCTTCCTTTTTTTAAGATGTCGAGATGCCAGCGTTGGACTGGGGTAAACACAGTAAGAAGTTTAACAACACCATGTTAAAGTCCAACAGGTTTATTTGGTAGCAAAAGCCACACAAGCTTTCAGAGCTCCAAGCCCCTTCTTCAGGTGAGTGGAAAGAATTCCCACTCACCTGAAGAAGGGGCTTGGAGCTCCGAAAGCTTGTGTGGCTTTTGCTACCAAATAAACCTGTTGGACTTTAACCTGGTGTTGTTAAACTTCTTACTGTCCTTTTTTTAAACCACTAAGCTTGTCCCAATTGCCCGCATTTGGCCCATATCCTCTATACCCGTCTTACCCATGTAACTGTCTAAATGTTTTTTAAAAGACAAAATTGTACCCGCCTCTACTACTACCTCTGGCAGCTTGTCCCGGACACTCACCACCCTCTGTGTGAAAAAATTGCCCCTCTGGACCCTTTTGTATCTCTCCCCTCTCACCTTAAATTTATGCCCACTAATTTTAGGCTCCCCTACCTTTGGGAAAAGCTGTTGACTATCTACCTTATCTATGCCCCGCATTATTTTATAGACCTCTATAAGATCACCCCTAAGTCTCCTACACTCCACGGAAAAGAGTCCCAGTCTATCCAGCCTCTCCTTATAAAACCAAAATCCCAGTAACATCCTTGTAAATCTTTTCTGCACTCTTTCTAGTTTAATAATATAAGAACATAGGAACATAAGAACTAGGAGCAGGAGTAGGCCATCTGGCCCATCGAGCCTGCTCCGCCATTCAATAAGATCATGGCTGATCTTTTCATGGACTCAGCTCCACTAACCCGCCCGTTCACCATAACCCTTAATTCGTTTACTGTTCAAAAATGTATCTATCTTTGCCTTAAAAACATTCAATGAGGTAGCCTCAACTGCTTCACTGGGCAGGGAATTCCACAGATTCACAACCCTTTGGGTGAAGAAGTTCCTCCTCAACTCAGTCCTAAATCTGCTTCCCCTTATTTTGAGGCTATGTCCTCTAGTTCTAGTTTCACCCGCCAGTGGAAACAACTTCCCTGCTTCTATCTTATCTATTCCCTTCATAATCTTATATGTTTCTATAAGATCGCTCCTCATTCGTCTGAATTCCAATGAATATAGCCCCAATCTATTCAGTCTCTCCTCATAAGCTAACCTTCTCAACTCCGGAATCAACCTAGTGAATCTCCTCTGCACCCCCTCCAGTGCCAATATATACTTTCTCAAGTGAGGAGACCAAAACTGTACACAGTGCTCCAAGCGTGGCCTCACCAGCACCTTATACAGCTGCAACATAACCTCGCTGTTTTTAAACTCCATCCCTCTCGCAATGAAGGACAAAATTCCATTTGCCTTCTTAATTGCCTACTGCACCCGCAAACCAACATTTTGTGATTCATGCACAAGGACACCCAGGTCCCTCTGCACAGCAGCCTGCTGCAATTTTTTACCATTTAAATAATAGTCCATTTTGCTGTTATTCCTACCAAAATGGATGACTTCACATTTACCAACATTGTACTCCATCTGCCAGACCCTTGCCCACTCATTTAGACAATTTATATCCCCTTGCAGACATTCGGTGTCCTCTGCACATTTTGCTCTGCCACTCATCTTAGTGTCATCTGCGAATTTTGACACACTACACTTGGTCCTCAACTCCAAATCATCTATGTAAATCGTAAACAATTGCAGTCCCAACACTGATCCCTGAGGCACACCACTAGTCACTGATCGCCAACCAGAAAAACACCCATTTACCCCCACCCTTTGCTTTCTGTCAGTTAACCAACCCTTTATCCATGCTAACACATTATGCATAACACCCGTGCAACTTTATCTTATGCAGCAGCCTTTGGTGCGGCACCTTGTCAAATGCCTTCTGGAAATCCAGATACACCACATCCAAGGCTCCCCGTTGTCACTGCGCATGTAATATTCTCAACAAATTCCACCAAATTAGTCAAATATGACCTGTCCCTTATGAACCCATGCTGAATCTTTTCAATGGGACAATTTATATCCAGATGTACTGCGCGCAGTTCTGGTCACCTCATTACAGGAAAGATGTTGAAGCCATTGAAAGGGTGCAGAGGAGATTTACAAGGATGTTGCCTGGATTGGGGGGCATGCCTTATGAGGACAGGTTGAGGGAGCTTGGTCTCTTCTCCCTGGAGAGACGAAGGATGAGAGGTGACCTGATAGAGGTTTACAAGATGTTGAGAGGTCTGGATAGGGTAGACTCTCAGAGGCTATTTCCAAGGGCTGAAATGGTTGCTACGAGAGGACACAGGTTTAAGGTGCTGGGGGGTAGGTACAGAGGAGATGTCAGGGGTAAGTTTTTCACTCAGAGGGTGGTGGGTGAGTGGAATCGGCTGACGTCGGTGGTGGTGGAGGCAAACTCGTTGGGGTCTTTTAAGAGACTTCTGGATGAGTACATGGGATTTAATGGGATTGAGGGCTATAGATAGGCCTAGAGGTAGGGATATGATCGGCGCAACTTGTGGGCCGAAGGGCCTGTTTGTGCTGTGGCTTTCTATGTTCTATGTTCTATGTCTCGCTATTTCTTCCTTGATGATAGATTCAAGCATTTTCCCTACTACAGAAGTTAAGCTAACCGGCCTATAGTTACCCATCTCTTGTCTACCTCCTTTTTTAAATGGTGGCATCACATTTGCTGTTTTCCAATCTGCGGGAACCACCCCAGAGTCCAGCGAATTTTGGTAAATTACCACTCGTGCATTTGCAATTTCCCCCACCATCTCTTTTAGTATCCTGGGATGCATTCCATCAGGGCCAGGAGACTTGTCTACCTTTAGCCCCATTAACTTGCCCAACACTACCTCTTTAGTGATAATGATCATTTCTAGGTCCTCACCTACCATAGCCTTCTTGTCATCAATTTTTGGCATGTTATTTGTGTCTTCCACTGTGAAGACCGACACAAAATACCTGTTCAATACCTCAGCCATTTTCTCATTTCCAATTATTACATCCCCCTTCTCTTCCTCTAAAGGACCAATGTTTACTTTAGCCCTCTTTTTCGTTTTATATATTTGTAGAAACTTTTGCTATCTGTTTTCATATTCTGAGCTAGTTTCTCTCATAATCCATCTTGCTTTTCTTTATAGCTTTTTTTGTGGCTTTCTGTTGACCTTTAAAGATTTCCCAATCCTCTAGTTTCCCACTAATCTTTGCCACTTTGTATGCATTTTCTTTCAATTTGATACCCTCCTTTATTTCCTTAGATATCCATGGCTGATTATCTCTTTTTCTACAGTCCTTCCTTATCACTGGTATGTACTTTTGCTGAGCACTGGGAAAGATCGCTTTGAAAGTCCTCCACTGTTCCTCAATTGTCCCACCATAAAGTTTTTGCTCCCAGTCTACCTTAGCCAACTCCTCCCTCATCCCATTGTGGTCTCCTTTGTTTAAGCACAAGACACTGGTATTGGATTTTCCCTTCTCACCCTCCATCTGTATTTTAAACTCAACTATACTGTGGTCGCCTCTTCCCAGAGGATCCCTAACTGCGAGATCATTAATTATTCCTGTCTCATTACACAGGATGTGGAGATGCCGTCGTTGGGCTGGGGTAAGCACAGTAAGAAGTCTCACAACACCAGGTTAAAGTCCAACAGGTTTATTTGGTAGCACAAGCCACAAGCTTTCAGAGTGCTGCTCCTTCATCAGGTGAGTGGGAGTTCTGTTCACAAACAGGGCATATAAAGACACAAACTCAATTTACAAAATAATGGCTAGAATGCGAGTCTTTACAGGTAATCAAGTCTTAAAGATACAGACAATGTGAGTGGAGAGAGGATTAAGCACAGGTTAAAGAGATGTGTACTGTCTCCAGCCAGGACAGTTAGTGAGATTTTGCAAGCCCAAGCAAGTCATGGGGGTTACAGATAGTGTGACATGAACCCAAGATCCCGGTTGAGGCCATCCTCATGTGTGTGGAACTTGGCTATCAGTTTCAGCTCAGCAATTCTGTGTTGTCATGTGTCGTGAAGGCCACCTTGGAGAACGCTTACCCGAAGATCAGAGGCTGAATGCCCATGACCGCTGAAGCGCTCCCCAACAGGAAGAGAACACTCTTGCCTGGTGATTGTCGAGTGGTGTTCATTCATCCGTTGTCGTAGTATCTGCATGGTCTCCCCAATGTACCCTGCCTCGGGACATCCTTTCCTGAAGGAACTGGATCTGCAAAATCTCTGCAAAATCTCACTAACTGTCCTGGCTGGAGACAATACGCATCTCTTTAACCTGTGCTTAACCCTCTCTCCACTCACATTGTCTGTACCTCTAAGACTTGATTACCTGTAAAGACTCGCATTCCAACCATTATTTTGTAAATTGAGTTTGTGTCTTTATATGCCCTGTTTGTGAACAGAACTCCCACTCACCTGATGAAGGAGCAGCGCTCTGAAAGCTTGTGGCTTGTGCTAGCAAATAAACCTGTTGGACTTTAACCTGGTGTTGTGAGACATCTTACTGTCATTACACAGGACCAGATCTAGGATAGCTTGCTCCCTTATAGGTTCCATAACATATTGTTCGAGGAAACTATCGCGGATGCATTCTCTGAACTCGTGGATACATTCTATGAACTATCCTTTCTATTATAGGATGACCAGAACTGTACACAGTATTCCAGTGTGACCTCATGTCATACAAGTGCCAGGCAATGGCTGTCTCCAATGAAAGTGGCATTAACCATCTCCCGTAAACAATTGGTGACATTATCATCACTGAAACCTCAACAATCAAAATCCAGGAGCTCACCATTGAGCAGAAACTCACCTGGGCCAGCCATAAAAATAACATGGCTGGAATCTTACCACCGTTCACTCCGGCGGGATTTTCCCATCCCGCTGCAGTGAACAGAGACTTGTCTGGCCGCCAAATTCTCCGACATTGCTGTGGCGGGAGCATGGCGTCAACGGCCGGTAAGATCGTACCCTATGGCTACAAGAGCAGGTCAGAGGCTGGGAATTCTACCATGAATAACTGACCTATTGACTCCCCAAAGTCTGTCCACCATCTGCAAGGCACAAGTCAGGAGTGTGATGGAATACGCTCCACTTGCCTGGATGAGTGCCACTCCAACAATATTCAAGGAACTCAAAACCGACCAAGGAAAAGCAGCCAACTTGATTGGCACCACAAACATTCTCTCCTTACAACACAGCCACACAGTGACAAGATACACTGAAACAACTCACCCAGGCTCCTTCGACAGCATGTTCCAATCATGTAACCTCTACCTGAGGAAGAAGGGCATCAGGTACATGAGAGCATTGACACCTTCCTGTTTCTCTCCAAGTCACACACCATCCTATCTTGGAGCCAAATCACCATTCCTTCACTGAAGCTCTGTCATAACCCTGAAATTCCTCTCCTAACAGCAGCGTGGGTGTACCCACACCATATGGTCTGCAGCGGTACAAGGAGATGGTTCAGTATCACTTTCTCAAAGACACCATAAGAAGTCTCACAACACCAGGTTAAAGTCCAACGGGTTTATTTGGTATCACGAGCTTTCGGAGCACTGCTCCTTCATCAGGTGAGCGGAGAGGTAGGTTTCACAAACATGGCATATATAGACAAAGATACAATTGCAAGATAACGGTTAGAATGCAAGTCTTTTCAAGTAATCAAGTCTTCACAGCTGCAGACAGTGCGAGTGGAGAGTGGGATAATCACAGGTTAAAGAGGTGTGAATTGTATCAAGCCAGGACAGTTAGTAGGATTTTGCCAGCCCAGGCCAAATGGTGGGGGTTACATGTAGTGTGACATGAACCTAAGATCCCGGTTGAGGCCATTTCTCAAGGACAATTAGGAATGGGCAATAAGTGTTGGTCTTCCCAACAACACCCATATCCCACAAATGAATAAAAACTAATGGTTGAGGAATAAATATTGGCCAGGACGAACCCCCTTTGTTTTTTTTTCAAAGTAGAGCAATGGGATCTTTCATATCACTCTGAGAGGATGATGCCTGAAAGCCAGTACCTCTGATAATGTAGCCTTCTCTCAGCGCTGCACCAGGAGCCAAAACCTTGTGATTCAGAGGCAAGCACACTACCAACTGAGTCACAGGACATAAGTGAGAAGAAAAACCTGTGAAATCCCTCTCCAACCTCTTCAGTCAGTCATACTCAGTCCAGGGAACATGAATCATGTTTGTGTTAACTGTTAAAATTCTTTGATACAATTAGGTTTCTGTCTCCCCCATCCGTGCACACCATGCCGTGAACTGCTCCAGCTCCCTGCCAAAGGCACGCAGGGAGTCGAGACATTTCACGGGATCACAAACAGAGGCAGAAAATGCTGGGAAATCTCAACAGGTCTGGTAACATCTGTGGAGAGAGAATAGAGCCAACGTTTCGAGTCTGGATGACCCTTCGTCAGAGCTGAAGCCAAAAGAAAATGGAATCGCAAGTTGCCACGTGTCGGAGTTAAACTGAAGTCACGGTGTCGGAGTAGGGCATGTGATGGAACACAGCATTACACTCAATACATACAGTACAACCTACTGCCTCAACACCGCACATTGCCTTAAAAAAAGTTCAGTGGAAATGCTGGGTATTCCCTTGTGTTTTGCTGTGAAGTCTTTCCTCTTTAGCTGTAAGCAGCCGGTGCCTTCCTTCACCTGCACGGCCGATTCTCCACTGACCAAATAAAAATGAGTGGAAAATGTGAACACTTTTGCAAAAGCTCAGTGCTGCCAGGATTTCAGATGAGAACAGTTAAAAACAGCAGCCTGGTGTGGAACAGGAGAGGCCAGGGAAGCAATGGGAGAGACCTCAATCTACAGTCCGTACAGCCTTGGGAAAAGTGAACTAATGTTCACAGAATCACAGAATATTACAGTGCAGAAGAGGCCCTTTGGCTCATCGAGTGTGCACTGACACATGAAAGGCCCTGACCTGCCCACCTAATCCCATTTGCCAGCACTTGGCCCATAGCCTTGAATGTTATGGCGTGCCAAGTGCTCATCCGGGTACTATTTAAAGGATGTGAGGCATCCCGCCTCCACCACCCTCCCAGGCAGCGCATTCCAGACCATCACCACCCTCTGGGTAAAAAAGTCTTTCCTCAAATCCCCTCTAAACCTCCCGCCCATCACTTATAACTTGTGCCCCCTCGTAACTGACCTTTCAACTAAGGGGAACAGATGTTCCCTATCCACCCTGTCCTTGCCCCTCATAATCTTGAACACCTCAGTCGCTCCTCAGTCTTCTTTGCTCCAGAGAAAACAAGCCTGGCCTATCCAACCTCTCTTCATGACTTCAATGTTCCATTCCAGGCAACATCCTGGCGGATCTCCTCTGCACCCCTTCCAGTGCGTTCAGGTCCTATATTGCTGGTAAATATTGCCTTATTCACAGAAAATGCTGCAAATACATTGCAGGGCAGATAGAGGCTGGAAAATGTTTAGATTTTAAAGTTTATTTATTAATGTCACAAGCAGGCTTACATTAACACTGCAATGAAGCTGCTGTGAAAATCCCACTAGTCGCCACACTGAGGGTACACTGAGGGAGAATTTAGCATGGCCAATGCACCTAACCAGCACGTCTTTTGGACTGTGGGAGGAAACCGGAGCACCCGGAGGAAACCCACGCAGACAAGGGGAGGACGTGCAGACTCCGCACAGACAGTGACCCGAGGCCGGAATCAAACCCGGGTCCCTGGCGCTGTGAGGCAGCAGAGCTAACCACTGTGCCACCGTGCCGTAAAGGAGAGCTAATATTTGGACTGATAAAACCCCATCCTTTCTGATGAAAGGAGCAACATCTGAAACATTTGGGGGCGATTTTGCCAGAAAGTGGCAGTTCTGGTGAGAAAACTGGTGAGAAGCTCTGCAGCCTCAGTTCTCACTCCAGATTTTGAGCTTCTTAGTCTCAGAAAAAAGAGCGGCTGTGGGTTCCACCATCATCCTGGCGAGGTGGGGGACTCTTAAATCCGGCAACCAGCTCCACTGAAATCGGGGTCCCCATTTTTCAGGGAGCTCCGATCGGAACAAAAACCTATCTCCCTCCTGCCCCTCCCCTATCGTCATCACCTCCCCCTACCACACATCCATTCAGGTATAATTTATACTGCTGCTAGTAACTTTCAGTGTAATGCAATGACAGGAGGATTGTAGGGTTTATAAACAGAGTGCAATTTCTCTAATTCATATTAAATTTATATTAAAAAATCATTATAAATATGATTAATTAAATTGCATTCACTAGAATAGATATTAATGTTCACTAGAATAGATATTAATGACAACCTTACTGATGCACGATTGATTCACACAGGAGGCTAGGACGTACCCGGGAATAAAGGCTTTTATTCACAACAAGATTGGAGCACACTACTTAACAATATTATCCCAGACTAAGGGCTACTAGGAAGTAGCAGTGACCTTTGTACTCCTGTAAGAAGGCGGAGCCGAACGGAGCGTACCACATAAACAATAATAACAGGTGGAACACCCCAACCCTAACCCCAACAGTAACAAGTGTAACATATGTACAAGTACCCATAGTGGTAACCATCTATGGTTCACCACACTTACACTAAACACAGAGGGTTAAAGCTATGTACTGAGTCAGACCAGCAACTGAGACATCTGTGTCCTGCCAAGCACTACATGTGGTTCATAAGCCTAATGTGACATATCATTCATTAAATTAAAAGAACAACTTGGCGCAAAGGGCCCTGCGTCCAATTAGATTGAAATTTAGAGTCAATTTATGTCCAATACTGGTGATTTCCCTATTTTTCCCAATCTTCCCAGGCCTTTGTGCTGAATTCTGTGAGCTTGCCAAGATGTTTTCCGAGTTACACAGAATCATTTCTCGTTTTGAAATGTTCCTTTTCTTAGGTCATCTTAACCCAGTCTTTTGGAGAGAAAGTGCTTTTGGGTCGTCCCAAATCTGGAACATTCTCATTCAGCTGTCGCAAGTAGGAAAGAAAGACTTGCATTTGCATAGCACCCTTCATACCCATCAGACATCCCTTTATGGCCATTGAGCTGCTTTTTGAAGTGTTGTTAAATCAGAAACACAGCAGCCAATTTGCACACAGCAAGATCCCATTATGCTAATGACTGGATTATCTGTTTGTGTGATTTTGATTGAGGTTTCAACATTGGCCAGGATACTGGGGATAATCCCCCCCTATTCTCCTTTACAAAAATTCCCTGGAATTCATCAGATCATCAGTTTGAACAAAGCATCAGTTTAGGAGGGGCAATGGCATAGTGGTATTGTCGTTGGTATTAGTAATCCAGAGACCCAAGGTAATGCTCTGGGGGGAACCAGGTTTGAATCACACCACGGCAGATGGTGAAATTTGAATTCAATAAAAATCTGGAATTTAAAAAGTCTACCGACGACCATGAAACCATTGTTGATTGCTGTAAAAACCCATCTGATTCACTAATGTCCTTGAGGGAAGGAAATCTGCTGTCCTTACCCAGTCTGGTCTACATGTAACTCCAGAGCCACAGCAATGTGGTTGACTGTTAAATGCCCTCAGGAATGGGCAATAACTGTTGACCAAACCAGTGATGCCCACATCCCATGAACGAATTAAAACATTTTAAAAAATCTCATCCAAAAAAAGCACAGCTTCAACTGTGCATTACTCTCTTGGTACTAAACCCAGAGGGTGGTGGGAATCTGGAACTCACTGCCTGAACGTGTGGTAGAAGCAGGAACCCTCACATTTAAGAAGCATTTAGATGAGGGGCAGCACGGTAGCACAATGGTTAGCACTGCTGCTTCACAGCTCCAGGGACCTGGGTTCGATTCCCGGCTTGGGTCACTGTCTGTGTGGAGTTTGCACATTCTCCTCATGTCTGCGTGGGTTTCCTCCGGGTGCTCCGGTTTCCTCCCACAGTCCAAAGATGTGCAGGTTAGGTGGATTGGCCATGCTAAAAATTGCCCTTAGTGTCCTGAAATGCGTAGGTTAGAGGGATTAGTGGGTAAATATGTAGGAATATGGGGGTAGTGCCTGGGTGGGATTGTGGTCGGTGCAGACTCGATGGGCCGAATGGCCTCTTTCTGTACTGTAGGGTTTCTATGTTTCTATGAGCACTTGAAATGCCATAATGTACAAGGCTACGGACCAAATGCTGGAAAATAGGATTAGAATAGATAGGTTCATGATGGCAAGCGCAGACATGATGGGCCAAAAGGTCTCATTCTGTGCACGTCACCTGAGATTGTTGTGCTTAAGTGGGATTGGAAACCACAGATCCCATATTCAGTGCTACCAGCAAAATCACAGAGTGTTGGTGATGTCATAGTTCATTCAGGTAGTCCAAGTTGCTGTGGCAACATGCACTTTCTACATGCATATTGTAGACTGGAGCTATGGATAATATGGCGGAGGCTCCAACTTTCTTTCCATCGCATGGGTGATCAGGAATTTCTCTCGCTCTTACCCCCAGTCATTGGCATGTGTTGGAAGAGATACTTCACCTGATTAGTCTCATTATGAATGCACTTTCCTTGGCCATTAAGTTCTGAGATGGGATTTGAACCTGGAGCTTTTGTCTCAGAGGCAGCGGTGCTACCCACTGTGCCACAAGACCTCCATAATTATGGAGTCAGATGTGACAATTCTTGGTGCTTGAAGATTGACTATTGATTTTTATTTAAAAACCCACACATAGTCAGACCAGAGTGGAAAAAGGAAACCATTTATATCCAGGAAAAGATAGCAGGATGATTCTTTACAAGTTCTAACTGTCAGAACTGAATGGCTCTCCATAACTAAAGGGCAGAGCGAGAACATTGAAGTGTATACAACGAAAATGGGACTCTCTTGGATCAAGAACAGCAATAAAATTTATTCAGAATTTCTTGCAAATGGTTCATACTTTGAAAGGGTATTCACGGTAAAACTGTTTTTTTAAGAAAGTCTCTCAATGGCTTCAGCCCACCCTTTGAAAATAAATCCCGCTGCAACCAATCCCTCTTGAACATAGAATCCTCGCAGTGCAGAAGGAGGCCATTTGGCACATCGAACCTACACTGACAACAATCCTAGCCCGACCCTATCCTTGTAACCCCATGCATGTACCCTGCTAATCCCCATGATACTAAGGGTCAATTTAGCACAGCCAGTGCGCCCAACCCACACATCTTTGGAGTGTGGGAGGAAATGGGAGCACCCGGAGGAAACCCACGCAGACACGGGGAGAAAGTGCAGACTCCACACAGACAGTGACCCAAGCCAGGAATCGAACCCGGCTCCGTGGTGCTGTGAGGCAGCAGTGCTGACCACTGTGCCACCCGTGCTGCCCCCACTGTGGGATAATTTAGAATTAGGGGATGAGAAGAAATATTTCCCTCAGGGGGCCATGCATCTCTGGAACTCTCTTCCTCAAAAGGCAGTGGAAGCAGAGCCTTTGAAAATTTGTAAGGCTGAGCTTGGTAGATTCTTGATTAACAAGGGGATGAAAGGTTACCGGGGGTCAGCAAAAAATTTGGAGTTGAGGTTACAATCAGATCAGCCACAATCATATTGAATGGTGGAGCAGGGCTCGAGAGTCCGAGTGGCCTACTCCTGCTCCTAATTTGAATGTTTGTAAAATAATATTCTGGCAGCGTCAACTCCTTTTTGCGTCATAAGCAGTCACGTGCTGTACTGGGGTTAGTTGTCCTGTTGGGTAATCTCATACTGGCACACAATTTAACAGCGCAGCCCGATTAAAAGAAAGTTCTAATCTGATGAGGTTTTTCTATATTAACTGGTGGCTGGATTGTGGGGGCGGGGAGATGGGAGGGAAATAAGATGTCCTCGTTTGTGCAATCGAACAATATTGACATCAGATCCCAAGATCAGTAATATGAGACAGGACAAAGAAACCTGTTTAGTGAAATTTCCAGAGTACCCGATACACAATCTGGTCAGGTTCCTGCTGCTACTTCACCCTCCAGCTTGAAACTGAAAGCTGTTATTCTTTTGCTGGCAAGGTTGGAGATGTCCAAGAGGGGGGAGGGAGGAAAGAGTTGTGTAACTTCCTGGAATGATAGCAGGATGATGCTTTACAAGTTCTGTCAGAACCGAATGCCTCTCCATAACTAAAGGGCAGAGCGAGAGCATTGAAGTGTATACAACGAAAATGGGACTCTCTTGGATCAAGACCTTTAAGCAGGAGTTCACTCTGGGCAAGTGCTCACCAAAGACCAGAAACCCACAATTAATTCTTCGACCGCAAGTAGGACAGAAGTTATATTTCATGTTTGATTTAATTTATTATTGTCACACGTATTTGTATACAATGAGAAGTATTGTTTCTTGTGCGCTATACAGACAAAGCATACTGTTCATAGAGTACATACATGGAGGAGAAGGAAAGCAGAGAGTGCAGAATGTAGTGTTACAGTCACAGCTAGGGTGTAGAGAAAGATCAGCTTAATATAAGATAGGTCCAAACAAAAGTCTGATGGCAGCAGGGGAGAAGCTGTTCTTGAGTCGGTTGGTACGTGACCTCAGACTTTTGTATCTTTTTCCCAACGGAAGAAGGTGGAAGAGAGAATGTCCGGGGTCCGTGGAGACGTTGATTATTCTAGCTGCTTTTCCGAGGCAGCGGGAAGTGGAGACAGAGTCAATGGATGGGAGGCTGGTTTGCGTGATGGACTGGGCTTCGTTCATGACGCTTTGTAGTTTCTTGGGGTCTTGGTCAGAGCAGGAGCCATACCAAGCTGTGATACAACCAGAAAGGATGCTTTCTGTAGTTCATCTGTAAAAATTGGTGAGAGTCAGGCGCGATGATCACAATTCACGATTAACCTTTGCCCATTCAGTGTAATATAGGCAGCGCACTAACTCTAAGCTCACCTCTCAGTTGAGTAATTACTGCGTCCAGCCAGTGCAAACTACACTGTTCACTGGTTGCTCACATCAGTAGGTTGGGAATGGAGTGGGGGGGTGGGGGGGGGGGGGGGGGGGGGGGCGTGGGGGGAAGAGTCAAATATCATAACTTGTTCTCACAGCTTAAAGCTCGCCCTCACTGTGTAAAAACCAGCCCAGGACCCTTAAAAGGGAGGTGCACTGGGGCCGCAGCAGAGGTTGGCAGCTGTGCAGAAAGTGAAACTGAGCTGCAAACAGGAGAGAATGGCCCAACATGGGAATGAGCAGGTTCCAAGGCTTGCGGACGTGACACTGGTGGTCTTAGTGAATGAGGTGGAAAGAGAAAGTGCTCTTCTCAATCTGGAGGGGGCCACAATTCCCACTAGACACAGTCAAAAGGCAAGGGAACAGATAACCATGAAGCTTTTTGCCAGGGTTAAAGCCACAAGGCCTTGGATGTATCGTCACAAGAAGTTCAATGACCTCACACGAGTGGAAAAGGTCGTGAATACTTCTTCAAAAGCCCTATCGCGCTGACTGCACCTCTAACCCTAGCAACTGTTCAAAAAGTCAGATCACCATCAGTAATTGGTAAAGTTATAAATGAGGTCAACAGAACCGATTGCCAACTCAGGGGATTAGTGCGCGTGTATTCAACTAATACAGATTGTATTGTTGAAGGAGGAATGTTCTTGGGAATGATACTTGCCATATCAGTGCTCACTGACTCAACCCACCTAAAGTCTGTAGAGTAGAGAACATAGGAGGGATCAGGGAAAGAATAGGCTGGGATTTTCCGGCCATTCCCGCCGGTGGGACCATCCGGTCCTAGGAAATTCAGAATAAGTGTCTTTACCCAAAGTGGTGTTGAGAATGTGAAACTCGCTACTGCAGAGATTGGTTGAAGCAAATGATAGTAAATGATAGTGTAACCTCCTGCTGACAACGATATGCTCTGACCAGCTGAGTTAAGTAAAGCTGTACCTGGGATGTGCTTGATGTTATAAGGGGCTACTATGTAAATGTTCAATTAACAGGATCCTGAGTTCTTAGCGGTTGGTGTTGAGCTAGGCTAAATTTCCTATTTACCAAGAAATGTCAGTACAGGCATGAATGAAAAGGATTAGTGTGTGCAGTTGCAATCTAGAGTAATAATCTATTAATAATAGCGTGGTGCCTCCTAAAATGGTAAGTATGTAAACCTTATATTAAGAAAAGGTTCAGGACAACCATGCAAAAGGAATGACAAAAATAAATTTATTTTTTTGCATTGTTGCGTCTCATAAAACAGGTAAAGAGTCCCAAATAAAGATTTTTCAATGAAACAGTTTCAACCCTGAGAAATGTTCAAAATATTACCAAGCGCTTGGATTTATAAACGTTGGGGCCCATACGTTGGTGCACATATGAAGCAAACACGCCCTCAACAACACACGGCTGATAGCGTTCAGTGTCTGATAGTATAGTCTCCAGTTACCCACGCAACCACCACACACACAGTCCAGAAGGGTCTGCGAGCGGGAAGATGATGCAGCAGGAAAACAAAATGCAGCAAGCTGTCCGTGTAGTGACGCAGGTCCAGTTCGCTGAAGTCTGTCCTCCTCGGCAGTGCTACTGAGCAAGTTAGCTTCAGCTAATCCTCGTTCTCTCCGTCTTCTCAGTGAAAACTATGCCCGGCGTTTATAGCTGACTGTCCCTCACCGGCAGTTTCTAGCAGAAACGTCCACGCTTGAGAGGACAAGATGATGCGCTTTACACTTTTTCTCAACAGTAATGAAAATAACAAACAGGACTAAACCTTGCTGCCTTTCACTTCAAACTGGAAAAAACGAGTGACTAAACTGCGACAAACACGAGCTTTAACTGCACAGTAATATTTGTGCCCATACTGTGAAGTATGTTAGTCTACGAATATTATTTGCCTCGACGTTAAAACTGGGTTTTTACCGCATGGAAACAGCTCCTCTTCCCCACGTGTGTCTCCCCACTGCAGCTTCCTGTTCCCCACGTGTGTCTCCCCACTGCAGCTTCCTCTCCCCCACGTGTGTCTCCCCACTGCAGCTTCCTCTCCCCCACGTGTGTCTCTCCACTGCAGCTTCCTCTCCCCCACGTGTGTCTCCCCACTGCAGCTTCCTCTTCCCCACGTGTGTCTCCCCACTGCAGCTTCCTCTTCCCCACGTGTGTCTCCCCACTGCAGCTTCCTCTTCCCCACGTGTGTCTCCCCACTGCAGCTTCCTCTCCCCCACGTGTGTCTCCCCACTGCAGCTTCCTCTTCCCCACGTGTGTCTCCCCACTGCAGCTTCCTCTCCCCCACGTGTGTCTCCCCACTGCAGCTTCCTCTCCCCCACGTGTGTCTCCCCACTGCAGCTTCCTCTTCCCCACGTGTGTCTCCCCACTGCAGCTTCCTCTCCCCCACGTGTGTCTCCCCACTGCAGCTTCCTCTCCCCCACGTGTGTCTCCCCACTGCAGCTTCCTCTCCCCCACGTGTGTCTCCCCACTGCAGCTTCCTCTCCCCCACGTGTGTCTCCCCACTGCAGCTTCCTCTGCCTCCCGCCGTTTTTTTTTTCCCTTCCCCTAAGTAATCTGATTGGCTTAAAGTGCAGCTCTCTAGAAAACGGATTGGCTTAGCTTCCATCACTCAAACAAACAGTATCTGTTCACAGTATTTGGCCCAGTAAACAGGATATTGAAACTCACAAGAAAACAAAGAACAATGGTGAATGTTTTTTTCATTAGATTTACCCATATTTCAAGAAAACACACTTTTTTCATTTTTCTTTCATTTATCCTTTTTTTCAGGCCCCTACAATAGTAAATGATAAATAGTAATGATAAATAAAACGTGATAGTCACCACGGGTTCGTGAAGGGTAAGTCTTGCCTCACAAATTTGATTGAATTTTTTGAGGAGGTAACTAGATGTGTTGATGAAGGTAGGGCAGTTGATGTCATATACATGGATTTTAGTAAGGCGTTTGATAAGGTCCCCCATGGTCAGCTCATGAAGAAAGTAAGGAGGCGTGGGATAGAGGGAAGCTTGGCCGATTGGATAAATAACTGGCTATCTCATAGAAGACAGAGGGTAGTGGTGGATGGAAAATTTTCAGACTGGAGACCAGTTACCAGCAGTGCACCACAAGGATCAGTGCTGGGTCCTCTGCTATTTGTGATTTTTATAAATGACTTGGAGGAGGGGGTGAAGGATGGATCAGTAAATTTGCGGATGACACCAAGATTGGTGGAGTAGTGGATGAGGTGGAGGGCTGGTGTAAGCTGCAAAGAGACATTGGTAGGATGCAGAGCTGGGCCAAAAAATGGCAGATGGAGTTTAACCCTGATAAGTGCGAGGTGATTCATTTTGGTAGGACAAATTTGAATGCTGATTACAAGGTCAAAGGTAGGGTTCTGAGGAATGTGGAGGAACAGAGAGATATGGGGTTCATATCCACAGATCTCTGAAGGTTGCCACTCAAGTGGACAGAGCCGTGAAGAAGGCCTATAGTGTGTTAGCATTAACAGGGGGTTTGAGTTTAAGAGCCGTGGAGTTATGCTGCAACTGTACAGGACCTTGGTGAGACCACATTTGGAATATTGTGTGCAGTTCTGGTCACCTCACTATAAGAAGGATGTGGAAGCACTGGAAAGAGTGCAAAGGAGATTTAGCAGGATGCTGCATGGTTTGGAGGGTAGGTCTTATGAGGAAAGGTTGAGGGAGCTAGGGCTTTTCTCTTTAGAGCAGAGGAGGTTGAGAGGCGACTTAATAGAGGCTTATAAGATGATGAGGGGGGTAGATAGAGTGGACGTTCAGAGACTATTTCCTCGGGTGGATGTAGCTGTTACTAGGGGGCATAACTATAAGGTTCATGGTGGAAGATATAGGAGGGATGAACGAGGTAGGTTCTTTACTCAGAGTGTGGTTGGGGTGTGGAATGGACTGCCTGCTGTGATAGTGGAGTCGGACACTTTAGGAACTTTCAAGCGGTTATTGGATAGGCACATGGAGCACACCAGGATGACAGGGAGTGGGATAGCTTGATCTTGGTTTTGGAAAAGGTTCGGCACAACATCGTGGGCCGAAGGCCTGTACTGTGCTGTACTGTTCTATATTCTATGTTCTATGATATAGATTCATTTAAGGGGAAGTTACACAGGCACATAAGGAAGAATAGAGTTACTATGATCGATTTAGAGGGTTGATTTCGGTACAAATACCCAACTTAGACTGGTTGAGCAAAATGGTATGTTTCTGTGATGGATATTTTTAAAATTCATTCATGGGACATGGACATCACTGGCTGGCCAGCATTTATTATCCATTCCTAGTTTTCCTTGGAGGGCAGTTGAGAGTCAACCACATTGTGGTGGCTCTCGAGTCACATAAGAACAAAGAACAGTACAGCACAGGAAACAGGCCCTTCGGCCCTCCAAGCCTGTGCCGCTTCTTGGTCCAACTAGACCAATCGTTTGTATCCCTCCATTCCCAGGCTGCTCATGTGAAAAGAACAAAGAACAGTACAAAGACATGTAGGCCAAACCGGGTAAGGATGGCAGATTTCCTTCCCTGAAGGACATTAGTGAACCAGATGGGTTTTTCTGACAATCGACAATGGTTTCATGATCATTTGTAGATTCTTAACTCCAAATTTTTTCCTTACTGAATTCAAATTCCACCGTCTGCCGTGGCGGGATTCAAACCAGGGTCCCCAGAACGTTAGCTGAGTTTCTGGATTAATAGTCTAGCGATAATAACACTAGGCCATCGCCTCCTCTATCCTTCGCAGTCATACGTAAAATAACTTACTCACACTTACTGTCTAAGCTAATACAAGAAATCCAACTTTGGCAATGTACTCTAATAGTGCTATACCCCATTGTGAGTCAGCACTTTCAGGAGAAGAAGGAAAATTGAAATAAAAGTTATGGGGGTAATTTTAATTTATGCAGGGAGATGGGGGAGCAGAGATAGAACATGGTTGTGTGTGTGGTGGTGGGGGGAGGGGGGGGGGGGATTTCCATTTAAACACCCTGACCATCTTTCTTTCTATTATTTGGTGGTAACTATCAGCCAGATTGGGACAATGCACCTTCTTGGTAGCACAAGCTCAACTTCTGAGGGAAACTCTTGATTCGTGTTAACTGAATGTTTCTCTTTCAGTGGAGAGTCCACCCAGTTGGCCTGTTACTTTATCGGTCCTTCACCGTGATATACACCCTGTCCTGGTGCATCGCCGATGCAGTTAGGATTAACAACCCTAAATGGCTCATCTACCTAACAAATCAAAGCTATGTCACCCTCACCATTTACTTCATCTTGGCGTTGGTGAATTTGATAATCTCCATGGCACTTGGACGGAGGAAGTCAGAACAAAATATCGAGGCAGGCGTTTTGGAGGAGATTTCGAGTAGCAGTCCAGGTAAGACATTGACACGAATGTCTTGGAAACGGAAAAACATATAAACATAGAAAACATAGTCATGGTGAGTGGCGAAGCAATGGTGCTTGCCTCTTACCTTGAAGAAAGCTTGCCCACAAAGTGATTAGATTCCCTCTTTCCTGTTTGAATCTGATGCCAAGTCGAGGAGATCCAATCACATTGAAGTATTCTCACAGACAGTAAACCAGGGAGTGAAATGCACGCAAATATTCCATTTTTAATTACAATTATAAATAAACAATTGGAACGCACATGTGGAATTAAGATAGAAGCTGAAATATAATAAACCCACTAAAAAACAATATTTTTGAAAAGTGATTTTTTTTTTAACCACAATGGAAAAATTTGACATTCCCCTAATTAAATTACTTTCTTAGGGTCAGAATCAATGTTCATTAGTATTAATCAACTTAATATGCCATTAAAATCCAAGTCCCACTTTGTTCAATGAAAAATGACTTTCTCAAAGATTTTATTGACAGAGAAACTAACAGTGTGAAAGAGTATGTTTTCATCAGTTCAGTAATTTCTAATACATTACAGTATGTGGTGCCTCTGCAATGGAGAAGTGTCGAATAACTGAAAGCAAATTCTTGATTTCTACATTTAACTGCGCATGTGAAGACTCCAGAAGTTTCTGTCAGCTATAGAGGTGTAACAATAGCAAATGTTGACAGTTTTCCTACATTACTACCACACAATTCCTGTGTAAATTTTGAAGCTAATTTTGATACAGGTTTTATCAAGTATTATTATTCATTTTCTCCTTTACTCCTCCTGTTTGGTTCCATTCTTACCTGGTCCAAAGTATCCAATGCGTCGCCTTCAATAACTGTTCATCCAGAAAGTACCTCAAACCAAAATGTAATCCATTCCAGACTTCCAAATGTTGCAATGTTCCCTTTACCCAGGTCAATCCTTGCCTTCACACCACATCCCATATACACTTCTCTCCAGAAACACACCTAATTCCCTCTTTAGTCTGTACAGACTGTATCGTTTAAGGCATTTCCTGGTATCTTTTACAACAAATCAATAACTGGCATTGTTGCATTTAAGGGAAGCTAGATTAACACATGAGGGAGAAAGGAAAAGAAGGAAAGGTTGTTAGGGTGGGAGGAGGCTCATGTGGAGCATCAACAGGTTCATGGACTTGTTGGGGCCTCTCTCTGTGCTGTGCTCTATGTAATTCCATGTCCTGTTTCAGACAGCCTGCAATACACCAGTTTCAAAATTACAGGAAGGTCAAACCATTGAGGAATTTATATTCACCACGCAAACGTCATGCAAAGTCTTTGCTCTGAAAAGAGCAGTTGCTAACATAACAGAGTTCCTTGAAAGAACTGGTAGGCCTCAATATTTCAGGCAGCGTACTCTACCCATCAATGAGGGAATGTCTAACCGAGGGCGTTGTAAATGGTGGAGGATTGGGATTATGGCTGGATCTTATTCCTGATTGGTCGATCTATTGTGTTCGTAACAGTTCAGCCCATGTTAACATTCCTTCTGCTGATTGGTTGATTCTGTAGAATGGGCAGTGGGTTGTTTCTCGAGTAAGGGGATGTGATTGGTGAGAAAGATGCTGTCTTGTCAATTTTTGCCTTTTGAACATTCCAGCGGCAAGGTTCCTATTTCAAGCACAGAAATGGTGCTGTTACGGGAACTCTGCTGGCACTAATCATTGCCAACATCTTTATGGAAGAGTTTGAACAAGCAGATCTCCAATTAGTTAGCCTTAAACCTAACCTCTGACTGTGATACATCAAAAACATTTTCTTCAAATGGTAACATGATAGGAGACAACTTCATAATTTTCTACATCTTCACAATTAAAATTAAAATATTAATCCTACCATGGAACGACAATCATAGAAATCATAGAAACCGTACAGTACAGAAAGAGGCCAGTCGGCCCATCGAGTCTGCACTGACCACAATCCCACCCAGGCCCTACTCTCATATCCCTACATATTTACCCACTAATCCCTCTAACCTACGCATCTCAGGACACTAAGGGGCAATTTTAGCATGGCCAATCAACCTAACCCGCACATCTTTGGACTGTGGGAGGAAACCGGAGCACCTGGAGGAAACCCACGCAGACACGAGGAGAATGTGCAAACTCCACACAGACAGTGACCCAAGCCGGGAATCGAACCCAGGTCCCTGGAGCTGTGAAGGAGCAGTGCTAACCACTGTGCCACCGTGCCGCCCCCTACAATGCTGCATAGCTGCCGGAATTTTACCATCTCGCCCGCCCAAGGCTCGTAAGATCCCACCCAAAGCCAACGGAGAATGCCGTTCTGCGAGCCTCACCCGCCCCAATTCTGTGCTGTGCAAGGCGGTAACATTTCTCAAAGTTCTCCACAGCAAGTCTCATGGTGGCATCAAGTTTACCATAAGATACTCACACTAACATGGGTCGCTCATCCCAAAACCATAAAACCCCGCCCTAGGTCAACAGAAATTTCCATTGTCCGCCCCTCGCCCGCTCCAATTCCATGGTGGGCAGGGCGGTAAAATTCCAGCCCCGACCTCAACAACTTATCATTTCATCGTCGATCCACTCTGCTATCAGTCTGCAACATGTTCAGTTGTAGACCCTACTCCATCAGTGACAAAAAAAACCTCGACAACAAAACACAAATCTGCACACCAACACAATAGATTCCCTTCCCATAAGATTATACATGCCCACCAGTTACTCACTCAGACATTGGTTCCACAATGCACAGATTAGTATTTCTATAAGCCGGCAGACATAGAAGTTTGACACAAGTCACCTGAAAACAAAGAACAAAAAGATTACAGCACAGGAACAGGCCCTTTGGCCCTCCAAACCTGCACCGACCATGCTGCCAGACTGAACTGAAACCCCCTAGCCTTCCTGGGACCGTATCCCTCTATTCCCATCCTATTCACGTATTTGTCAAGACACCCCATAAAAGTCACTATTATAGCTGCTTCCACTACCTCCCCCAGCAGCGAGTTCCAGGCACCCACCACCCTCTGTGTAAAAAACCTGCCTTTTACATCTCCTTTAAACCTTGCCCCTCGCACCTTAAACCTATGCCCCCTTTCTTCCACCCTGGGAAAAAAGCTTCTGACTATCCCCTCATAATCTTGTAGATTTCTATCAGGTCGCCCCCTCAACCTCCATCGTTCCAGTGAGAACAAACCAAGTTTCTCCAACCTCTCCTCATAGCTAGTGTCCTCCATACCAGACAACATCCTGGTAAATCTTTTCTGTACCCTCTCCAAAGCCTCCACATCCTTCTGGTAGTGTGGCGACGAGAATTGAACACTATATTCCAAGTGCGGCCTAACTCAGGTGCTATAAAGCTGCAACATGACTTACCGATTTTTAAACTCAATGCCCCTGCCGATGAAGGCAAGCATGTTGCATGCCTTCTTCACTACCTTCTCCACCTGCATTGCCACTTTCAGTGACCTGTGTACCTGTACACCAGATCCCTTTGCTTATCAATACTCCTAAGGGTTTTGCCATTTACTGTATATTTCCCATCTGTATTAGACCTTTCAAAAGACAATACCTCACTCCATTGATTATCTTCACTCCATTGTTCATATCCACAAAGGCAAGAATCCATCTATAATGGATGGTCTTAGGTATTGTTTAAGTTTTTTTAAAGTTTATTTCTTAGTGTCACAAGTAGGCTTACATTAACACTGCAATGAAGTTACTGTGAAAATCCCCTAGTCGCCACACTCCGGCACCTGTTCAGGTACACTGAGGGTGAATTTAGCATGGCCAATGCACCAAACCAGCACATCTTTCAGACCGTGGGAGGAAACACACGCAGACATGGGGAGAACATGCAGACTCCACACAGTCACCCAAGCTGGGAATCAAACCCGGGTCCCTGGCGCTGTGAGGCTAACCACTGTGCCACCGTGCCGCCCAAGAAAGCATGCTGTGCAATTTCAGCCTTGTCTACATTGGACATACAGGCCGCAGCCTACACACTGGACTCAAAGAGCATCAAACCTTCTTCAAACACAGTGAATGAGACAAGTCAGCCATTGTCAAACATGCTTAGTTTAAGAATCACTACATCCAATGGGCCAACTCCAAACATATCTGATCCATCCAGTGTATACAAGGCGTGTCAGATAGACAATGGAGGTCCATCAAGACCACACCGTCCACCAAGACAGCAGCCTTCTGATCAGAGACATTTGGTTACTCTTACTCAAGAAAAGCACAACTGCCCATTCTACACAGTTAACCAAGCAGCAACAAGAATATGAACATGAATTGACCTATTATAAACACAATAGCCTGACCAATGAGCAGTACAATCCCACCCAGATTGACATCCTCCATTATGTATCACTACCTCACATCTGTTCCAGTTAGTCCTCCAGCTAATGGTCAGATGATACTACCGGAAACAGTGCGGTTTATCAGTTCCTGCAAGTAAATATTTTGAGGAAATAAATGTTCTTTTCAGAGCAAAGTTTTACATGGTATAAATTTGTCTTCCTCAATGTTACTGCTCTCATCTTGAAAACCTTCATGATCATCAATCATGGAATCCCTACAATACAGAAGAAGGCCATTTGGCCCATCGAACCTGTACCGACCTCAATCCCACCCAGGCCTTATTCCCGTAACCCCACACATCTATCCTGTTAA
The DNA here is from genome assembly GCF_964213995.1 of Mustelus asterias. Taxonomy (NCBI): domain Eukaryota; kingdom Metazoa; phylum Chordata; class Chondrichthyes; order Carcharhiniformes; family Triakidae; genus Mustelus; species Mustelus asterias. The sequence continues at coordinate 149,041,974 of NC_135803.1, read as the reverse complement.
TCCCCCTAACACTAGGGTCAATTTAGCATGGCCAATCAACCTAACCTGCACATCTTTCAGACTGTGGGAGGAAACCGGAGCACCCGGAGGAAACCCACGCAGACATAAGAACATAAGAACATAAGAAATTGGAGCAGGAGTAGGCCATCTAGCCCCTCGAGCCTGCCCCGCCATTCAATAAGATCATGGTTGATCTGAAGTGGATCAGTTCCACTTACCCGCCTGATCCCCATAACCCCTAATTCCCTTACCGATCAAGAATCTATCTATCCATGATTTAAACATATTCAACGAGGTAGCCTCCACCACTTCAGTGGGCAGAGAATTCCAGAGATTCACCATCCTCTGAGAGAAGAAGTTCCTCCTCAACTCTGTCCTAAACTGACCCCCCTTTATTTTGAGGCTGTGCCCTCTAGTCCTAGCTTCCTTTCTAAGTGGAAAGAATCTCTCCACCTCTGCCCTATCCAGCCACTTCATTATCTTATAGGTCTCTATAAGATCCCTCCTCAGCCTTCTAAATTCCAACGAGTACAAACCCAATCTGCTCAGTCTCTCCTCATAATCAACACCCCTCATCTCTGGTATCAACCTGGTGAACCTTCTCTGCACTCCCTCCAAGGCCAATATCTACTTCCGCAAATAAGGGGACCAATACTGCGCACAGTATTCCAGCTGCGGCCTCACCAATGCCCTATACAAATGCAGCAAGACATCTCTGTTTTTATATTCTATCCCCCTTGCGATATAGGCCAACATCCCATTTGCCTTCTTGATCACCTGTTGCACCTGCAGACTGGGTTTTTGCGTCTCATGCACAAGGACCCCCAGGTCCCTTTGCACAGTAGCATGTTGTAATTTTTTTCCATTTAGATAATAATCCAATTTGCTATTATTTCCTCCAAAGTGAATAACCTCGCACTTGTCAACGTTATACTCCATCTGCCAGATCCTCGCCCACTCACTCAGCCTGTCCAAATCTCTCTGTAGACCTTCTACACCCTCCACACGATTCACTTTTCCACTTATCTTTGTGTCGTCTGCAAACTTTGTTACCCTACACTCGGTCCCCTCCTCCAGATCGTCTATATAAATGGTAAATAGTTGAGGCCCGAGTACCGATCCCTGCGGCACGCCACGAGTTACCATCTGCCAACCAGAAAAGCACCCATTTATTCCGACTCTCTGCTTCCTGTCGGATAGCCAATCCCCAATCCACGCTAACACCCTACCCCCAACTCCGTTGACACGGGGAGAATGTGCAGACTCCGCACAGACAGTGACCGGAGGCCGGAATTGAACCCGGGTCTCTGGCACTGTGAGGCAGCAGTGCTAACCACTGTGTTTAAGAAATGAAATAATTAACAGAATATTAATGAGGCACCAAATTTTATTTTTGTCTGTCGCTTTCATGCTCTCTGTTTGGGCCTTTCTTTCTCTCTCTGATTTTTTTGTCTCTTAATGGACACAATAAGAAGTCTCACAAAACCAGGTTAAAGTCAAAGGTTTATTTGGTAGCACGAGCTTTGAATTGTCTCAAGCCGGGACAGTTAGTAAGATTTTGCAAGCCCAGGCCAAATGGTGGGGGTTACAGGTAGTGTGACATGAACCGCACACATGAGGACAGCCTCAACTGGGATCTCGGGTTCATGTCACGCTACCTGTAACCGCCACCATTTGACCTGGGCTTGCAAAATCTTACTAACTGTCCTGGCTGGAGACAATACACATCTCTTTAACCTGTGCTTAACCCTCTGTCCACTGGCATTGTCTGAACATAGAACATAGAACATTACAGCGCAGAACAGGCCCTTCGGCCCACGATGTTGCACCGACCAGTTAAAAAAAAAAACTGTGACCCTCCAACCTAAACCAATTTCTTTTCGTCCATGAACCTATCTACGGATCTCTTAAACGCCCCCAAACTAGGCGCATTTACTACTGATGCTGGCAGGGCATTCCAATCCCTCACCACCCTCTGGGTAAAGAACCTACCCCTGACATCGGTTCTATAACTACCCCCCCTCAATTTAAAGCCATGCCCCCTCGTGCTGGATTTCTCCATCAGAGGAAAAAGGCTATCACTATCCACCCTATCTAAACCTCTAATCATCTTATATGTTTCAATAAGATCCCCTCTTAGCCGCCGCCTTTCCAGCGAAAACAATCCCAAATCCCTCAGCCTCTCCTCATAGGATCTCCCCTCCATACCAGGCAACATCCTGGTAAACCTCCTCTGCACCCTCTCCAAAGCCTCCACATCCTTCCTGTAATGTGGGGACCAGAACTGCACACAGTACTCCAAGTGCGGCCGCACCAGAGTTGTGTACAGTTGCAACATAACGCTACGACTCCTAAATTCAATCCCCCTACCAATAAACGCCAAGACACCATATGCCTTCTTAACAACCTTATCTACTTGATTCCCAACTTTCAGGGATCTATGCACACATACACCTAGATCCCTCTGCTCCTCCACACTATTCAAAGTCCTCCCGTTAGCCCTATACTCAACACATCTGTTATTCCTACCAAAGTGAATTACCTCACACTTCTCCGCATTAAACTCCATCCGCCACCTCTCGGCCCAACTTTGCAACCTGTCTAAGTCTTCCTGCAAACTACGACACCCTTCCTCACTGTCTACCACACCACCGACTTTGGTGTCATCAGCAAATTTGCTAATCCACCCAACTATACCCTCATCCAGATCATTAATAAATATTACAAACAGCAGTGGCCCCAAAACAGATCCCTGAGGTACACCACTTGTAACCGCACTCCATGATGAATATTTACTATCAACCACCACCCTCTGTTTCCTATCCGCTAGCCAATTCCTGATCCAATTTCCTAGATCACCCCCAATCCCATACATCTGCATTTTCTGCAGAAGCCTACCATGGTGAACCTTATCAAACGCCTTACTAAAATCCATATATACCACGTCCACTGCCTTGCCCCCATCCACCTCCTTGGTCACTTTCTCAAAAAACTCAATAAGGTTAGTAAGGCACGACCTACCTGCCACAAAACCATGCTGACTATCACCTATCAATTCATTACTCTCCAAATAACTATAAATCCTATCCCTTATAATTTTTTCCAACATCTTGCCGACAACAGAAGTGAGACTCACCGGTCTATAATTCCCGGGGAAGTCTCTGTTCCCCTTCTTAAACAATGGGACAACATTCGCTAACCTCCAATCTTCTGGTACTATACCAGAGGCCAACGACGACCTGAAGATCAGAGCCAGAGGCTCTGCAATCACTTCTCTTGCCTCCCAGAGAATCCTTGGATAAATCCCATCCGGACCAGGGGATTTATCTATTTTCAGACCCTCCAGAATATCCTGCACATCCTCCTTATCAACTGTAATACTGTGTATTCTACTCCCTTGCAACCCAGTGTCCTCCTCAGCTATATTCATGTCCCCTTGCGTGAACACCGAAGAGAAATATTGGTTCAATGCTTCACCAATCTCCTCCGGTTCCACACATAACTTCCCTCTGCCATCTATAACTGGCCCTAAACTTGCCCTAACCAACCTTCTGTTCTTGACATACCTATAGAACGCCTTAGGATTCTCTTTAACCCTATCCGCCAAAGTCTTCTCATGTCCCCTTTTAGCCCTTCTAAGCTCGCTCTTCAACTCCCTCTTAGCCAATCTAAAGCTTTCTAGTGCACTACCCGAGTGCTCACGTCTCATCCGAACATAAGCCTCCTTTTTCTTTTTAACCAACAAAGAAACTTTTTTGGTGCACCACGGTTCCCTAGCCCTACCAATTCCTCCTTGCCTGACAGGGACATACCTATCACAGACTCGCAGTAGCTGCTCCTTGAAAAAACTCCACATGTCGGACGTTCCCAGTCCCTGTAATCTCCTAGTCCAACCTATGTTTCCTAAATCTCTCCTAATAGCCTCATAATTACCCTTCCCCCAGCTAAAACCACTGGCCCGAGGTTCATGCCTATCCCTTTCCATCACTAAGGTGAACGTAACCGAATTGTGGTCACTATCACCAAAATGCACACCAACTTCCAAGTCTAGCACCTGGTCTGGCTCATTTCCCAGCACCAGATCCAATATAGCCTCACCTCTAGTTGGCCTGTCTACATACTGAGTCAAAAAACCTTCCTGCACGCTTTGAACAAAAACTGACCCCTCTAACGAGCTAGAGCTATAACAATTCCAGTCAATATTAGTCAAGTTAAAATCCCCCATAACAATTGCCCTATTACTTTCACTCCTAAGCAGGATTGACTCCGCAATCCTTTCCTCAACCTCTCTAGAACTTTTAGGAGGTCTATAAAAGACTCCCAACAGGGTGACCTCTCCTCTCCTATTTCTAATCTCCGCCCATACTACCTCAACAGATAAGTCCTCATCAAACCTCCTCTCTGACACTGTGATACAATCTCTGACCAATAATGCTACCCCTCCCCCTCTTCTACCTCCTTCCCTACTTCGACTAAAACATTTGAACCCCGGGACCTGCAGCATCCATTCCTGCCCCTGCTCTATCCATGTCTCTGAAATAGCCACAACATCGAAGTCCCAGGTACTGATCCACGCTGCAAGTTCACCCACTTTATTGCGAATACTCCTGGCATTGAAGTATACACATTTCAAACCCTGCTCCACCCCACCTCTGCAATGCCGTGCATTGCAGTCCCCATCCATGCATCCCTCACTTTCAGCCCCACTACTCAGGATCCCTCCCCCCCCCCGAATCAGTTTAAACCTCCCTGCATGGCCTTAGCAAATTTACCCCCCAGGATATTGGTCCCCTTCTGATTAAGGTGTAGACCATCCTTCTCATAGAGGTCACACCTTCCCCAGTACGAGCCCCAATTGCTTAAGTACCTGAACCCCTCCCTCCTGCACCATCCCCTCAGCCATGAATTCAAACCTTCCCTCTCCCTATTCCTCTCTAAACTATCCCGTGGTACAGGCAAGAGTCCAGAGATAACCACTCTGTCAGTCTTGGCCTTTAGTTTCCACCCCAACTCCATAAATCCCTGCCTAATATCCCCTTCCCCTATCCTCCCTATGTCGTGTGTCCCCACATGTACAATAACTTGTGGTTTATCTCCCTCCCCCCTAAGAGTCCTGAATACCCTGTCAGACACATCCCGGACCCCAGCCCCTGGTAGGCAACACACCAACCCTGAGTCCCTACCTTTATTTCCGACCCTCCTATCTGTCCCCTTAATTGTGGAGTCCCCAATCACAAGGCCCAGTCTTTTACAGCCCCTAACCACCTGAGCTTTCTCACTCGGCTCACCCCCAGAGATCTGCTCTCTATGCTCAGTTGATTCCTCCTCAACTGTAGCCTCCAGCACCGAAAACCTATTATGGAGGGGAACCGCCCCAGGGGATTGTCTTCCCGATTGCTTCTTACCCCTCCTCCTGGCATTGACCCAAGCCTCATTTCTAGGAGTTACTATTTCTCTATAACTCCTATCAACTTCCACCTCCGCCTCCCGAATTATGCGGAGTTCCTCTACCTCCCCCTCCAGCTCCTTTACACGCTCCTCCAGAAGCTGCAATCTAATGCACTTCTTACAACTAAAATCTCCTGAAACACTACTGGATTTCCTCACCACATACATCCCACAGGAGATGCAGCATACTGCCTGAACTGCCATCCCTGAAGCCATTACCAGCAAGAAAAAAAAAAAAAAGAAAACAAAAAACTTCCCCACACTTATAATTAGGTTAGAGGAGGATGGAAGGGTGGGATCCTCTACCAGTGTAGAGGATCGGGTATCTCCTCTGCACCAATTTATAGGGCTAGGGGCCCGAGAGAAAAAAAAACTACTACTGAGGGGGAACCACCCAGGTAACTGACTTTTAAAGTTAAAATAAAAACCCTTCCCAGACTCCTTTGCTGCCCACTTCTAGTTTTCACTTTAAACTTGAAAAACTGCTGTTAAAGTAAAGGCCAAAAAAATACACACACTAGCTGACTAATTAAATAAATAAACAATTCAATTAATCCAATTAATCTCTTACCAGCACTGCTGCTTTTCAATCACCCCTCTCAGCTTGCTCCAGTGGATCAATGAGGGGGAACCACCCAGGTAACTGACTTTTAAAGTTAAAATAAAAACCCTTCCCAGACTCCTTTGCTGCCCACTTCTAGTTTTCACTTTAAACTTGAAAAACTGCTGTTAAAGTAAAGGCCAAAAAAATACACACACTAGCTGACTAATTAAATAAATAAACAATTCAATTAATCCAATTAATCTCTTACCAGCACTGCTGCTTTTCAATCACCCCTCTCAGCTTGCTCCAGTGGATCAATGAGGGGGAACCACCCAGGTAACTGACTTTTAAAGTTAAAATAAAAACCCTTCCCAGACTCCTTTGCTGCCCACTTCTAGTTTTCACTTTAAACTTGAAAAACTGCTGTTAAAGTAAAGGCCAAAAAAATACACACACTAGCTGACTAATTAAATAAATAAACAATTCAATTAATCCAATTAATCTCTTACCAGCACTGCTGCTTTTCAATCACCCCTCTCAGCTTGCTCCAGTGGATCAATGAGGGGGAACCACCCAGGTAACTGACTTTTAAAGTTAAAATAAAAACCCTTCCCAGACTCCTTTGCTGCCCACTTCTAGTTTTCACTTTAAACTTGAAAAACTGCTGTTAAAGTAAAGGCCAAAAAAATACACACACTAGCTGACTAATTAAATAAATAAACAATTCAATTAATCCAATTAATCTCTTACCAGCACTGCTGCTTTTCAATCACCCCTCTCAGCTTGCTCCAGTGGATCAATGAGGGGGAACCACCCAGGTAACTGACTTTTAAAGTTAAAATAAAAACCCTTCCCAGACTCCTTTGCTGCCCACTTCTAGTTTTCACTTTAAACTTGAAAAACTGCTGTTAAAGTAAAGGCCAAAAAAATACACACACTAGCTGACTAATTAAATAAATAAACAATTCAATTAATCCAATTAATCTCTTACCAGCACTGCTGCTTTTCAATCACCCCTCTCAGCTTGCTCCAGTGGATCAATGAGGGGGAACCACCCAGGTAACTGACTTTTAAAGTTAAAATAAAAACCCTTCCCAGACTCCTTTGCTGCCCACTTCTAGTTTTCACTTTAAACTTGAAAAACTGCTGTTAAAGTAAAGGCCAAAAAAATACACACACTAGCTGACTAATTAAATAAATAAACAATTCAATTAATCCAATTAATCTCTTACCAGCACTGCTGCTTTCCAATCACCCCTCTCAGCTTGCTCCAGTGGATCAATGAGGGGGAACCACCCAGGTAACTGACTTTTAAAGTTAAAATAAAAACCCTTCCCAGACTCCTTTGCTGCCCACTTCTAGTTTTCACTTTAAACTTGAAAAACTGCTGTTAAAGTAAAGGCCAAAAAAATACACACACTAGCTGACTAATTAAATAAATAAACAATTCAATTAATCCAATTAATCTCTTACCAGCACTGCTGCTTTTCAATCACCCCTCTCAGCTTGCTCCAGTGGATCAATGAGGGGGAACCACCCAGGTAACTGACTTTTAAAGTTAAAATAAAAACCCTTCCCAGACTCCTTTGCTGCCCACTTCTAGTTTTCACTTTAAACTTGAAAAACTGCTGTTAAAGTAAAGGCCAAAAAAATACACACACTAGCTGACTAATTAAATAAATAAACAATTCAATTAATCCAATTAATCTCTTACCAGCACTGCTGCTTTTCAATCACCCCTCTCAGCTTGCTCCAGTGGATCAATGAGTCTGTACCTGTAAAGACTTGATTACTTGTTAAGACTCGCATTCCAACCATTATCTTGCAATTGAGTCTGTATCTATATATGCCCTGTTTGTGAACCCAAATCTCTACTCACCTGATGAAGGGGCAGCGCTCTGAAAGCTCGTGCTACCAAATAAACCTATTGGATTTTAACTTGGTGTTGTGAGATTTCTTACTGTGCCTATCCCAGTCCAACACCGGCATCTCCACATAATCTCTTAATGGAATACCACAAAACCTAATTTCTGTCTGTCTGTCTTTCTCTCTCTCTGGGCCTCCATCTCCTTCTCTCCTGCTTTTTCGTTGTCAGTCTCTCTATCTCTCTTTGGAGATCACAAGCCGTCCTCATTTCCCCTTTATTTACACGCAGGTCATTAATCCCTTTTAAATGCATCCTAATCGGACGTGTAGTTGAAACTGGAAAGGTTTATATGATTCTGTGGGGAAATGTAAAACATAGAAAAACTACAGCACAATATAGGCCCTTCAGCCCACAAAGTTGTGCCGAACATGTCCCTACCTTAGCGATTACTAGGCTTACCTATAACCTTCTATCTTACTAAGTTCCATGTACTTATCTAAAAGTCTCTTAAAAAATCCTATCGAATCCGCCTCCACCACCGTTGCTGGCAGCCGATTCCCCGCACCCACCACCCTCTGAGTGAAAAACTTACTCCTGACATCTCCTCTGTACCTACTCTCCAGCACCTTAAACCTGTGTCCTCTTGTGGCAACCATTTCAGCCCTGGGAAAAAGCCTCTGACTATCCACTCGATCAATACCTCTCAACATCTTATACACCTCTATCAGGTCACCCCTCATCCTTCGTCTCTCCAAGGAGAAAAGGCTGAGCTCACTCAACCTATCCTCATAAGGCACGCTCCCCAACCCAGGCAACATCCTTGTAAATCTCCTCTGCACCCTTTCTATGGCTTCCACATCCTTCCTGTAATGAGGCGACCAGAACTGAGCACAGTACTCCAAGTGTGGTCTGACCAGGGTCTTATATAGCTGCAACATTATCTCATGACTGCTAAACTCAATTCCTCGATTGATGAAGGCCAGTACACCATATGCCTTCTTAACTACAGCCTCAACCTGCACAGCTGCTTTGAGTGTCCTATAAACTCGGACCCCAAGATCCTTCTGATCTTCCACTCTGCGAAGAGTCCTACCATTAATATTATATTCCGCCATCCGATTTGACCTGCCAAAATGAACTACCTCACACTTATCTGGGTTGAACTCCATCTGCCACTTCTCCACCCAGTCTTGCATCCCATCAATGTTTTGCTGCAACTTCTGACATCCCTCCACACTATCCACAACACCTCCAACCTTTGTGTCATCAGCAAACTTACCAACCCATCCCTCCACTTCCTCATCCAGGTCATTTATAAAAATCACAAAGAGTAAGGGTCCCAGAACAGATCCCTGAGGCACTCCACTGGTGACCGACCTCCATGCAGAATATGACCTATCTATAACCACTCTTTGCCTTCTGTGGGCAAGCCAGTTCTGGATCCACAAAGCAATGTCCCCTTGGATCCCATGCCCCCTCACTTTCTCAATAAGCCTTGCATGGGGCACGTTATCAAATGCCTTGCTGAAGTCCATATATACTACATCTACCGCTCTTCCTTCATCAATGTGTTTAGTCACATCCTCAAAAAATTCAATCAGGCTCGTAAGGCATGATCTGCCTTTGACAAAGCCATGCTGACTATTCTTAATCATATTATACCTCTCTAAATGTTCATAACTCCTGCCTCTCAGGATCTTCTCCATCAACTTACCAACCACTGAGGTTAGATTCACTGATCTATAATTTCCAGGGCTATCTCTACTCCATTTCTTGAATAAAGGAACAACATCCGCAATCCCCCAATCCTCCGGAACCTCTCCCGTCTCCATTGATGATGCAAAGATCATCACCAGAGGCTCAGCAATCTCCTCCCTCGCCTCCCACAGTAGCCTGGGGTACATCTCATCCAGTCCTGGTGACTTATCTAACTTGATGCTTTTCAAAAGCTCCAACACATCCTCTTTCTTAATATCTACATGCTCAAGCTTTTCAGTCCGCTGCAAGTCTGCACTACAACCACCAAGATCCTTTTCCATAGTGAATACTGAAGTAAAGTATTCATTAAGTACCTCTGCTATTTCTTCCGGTTCCATACAAACTTTCCCACCGTCACACTTGATACGTCCTATTCTTTCACGTTTTATCCTCTTGCTCTTTACATACTTGTAGAATGCCTTGGGATTTTCCCTAATCCTGCCTGCCAAGGCCTTCTCATGACCCCTTCTGGCTCTCCTAATTTCCTTCTTAAGATCCTTCCTATTAGCCATATACTCTTCAAGATCTCTAACATTACCTAGCTCCCTGAACCTTTTGTAAGCTTTTCTTTTCTTCTTGACTAGATTCATTACAGCCTTTGTACACCACAGTTCCTGTAACCTACCATAACTTCCCTGTCTCATTGGAACGTTCCCTGAAAATTTGCCACATTTCTTCCGTACATTTCCCTGAGAAATCCTCTTTCCAGTTTAAGCCTCCAATTCCCTGCCTGATAGCCTCATAATTTCCCTTACTCCAATTAAACACTTTTCTAACTTGTCTGATCCTATCTCTCTCCAATGCTATTGTAAAGGAGATAGAATTATGATCACTATCTCCAAAATGCTCCCCCACTGAGAGATCTGACACCTGACCAGGTTCATTTCCCAATACCAAATCAAGTACAGCCTCTCCTCTTGTAGGCTTATCTACATACTGTGTCAAGAAACCCTCCTGAGCACACCTAACAAACTCCTCCCCATCTACACCCCTTACTCTAGGGAGATTCCAATCAATATTTGGGAAATTAAAATCTCCCATCACGACAACTCTGTTATTATTACACCTTTCCAGGATCTGTTTCCCTATCTCTCTTCAACATCCCTGTTACTATTGGGCGGCCTGTAGAAAACACCCAGTAAAGTTATTGACCCCTTCCTGTTCCTAACCTCCACTCACAGAGACTCCGTAGACAATCCCTCCATGGTGTCCATCTTTTCTGCAGCTGTGACACTATCTCTGATCAACAGTGCCACTCCCCCACCTCTTTTGCCTCCCTCCCTGTCCCTTCTGAAACATCTGAAACCCGGCACTTGAAGTAACCAGTCCTGTCCCTGAGTCATCCAAGTCTCTGTAATGGCCACCACATCATATTTCCAAGTAGTGATCCACGCTCTAAGCTCATCCACTTTGTTCACAACACTCCTTGCGTTAAAATAGACACATCTCAAACCTTCGGTCTGAGCGTTCCCCTTCTCTATCACCTGCCTATCCTCCCTCTCACACTGTTGACAAGCTTTCTCTATTTGTGAGCTAATCTCCTCTCTCCCAGTCACTTCAATTTGATTCACACCCCAAACCATTCTAGTTTAAACTCTCCCCAGTAGCCTTAGCAAACCTCCCCGCCAGGATATTGGTCCCCCTGGGATTCAAGTGCAACCCGTCCTTATTGTACAAGTCACAACTGCCCCAAAAGAGGTCCCAACGATCCAGAAACCTGAATCCCTGCCCCCTGCTCCAATCCCTCAGCCACGCATTTATCCTCCACCTCATTCCATTCCGACTCTCACTGTCGCGTGGCACAGGCAGCAATCCCGAGATTACTACCTTTGCGGTCCTTCTTCTCAACTCCCTTCCCAACTCCCTATATTCTCCTTTCAGGACCTCTTCCCTTTTCCTACCTATGTCATTGGTACCAATATGTACCACGACCTCTGGCTCTTCTCCCTCCCACTTCAGGATATCTTGGACGCGATCAGAAACATCCCGGATCCTGGCACCTGGGAGGCAAACTACTATCCGAGTTTCTTGTCTGCGTCCACAGAATCGCCTGCCCGACCCCCTCACTATAGAGTCCCCTATCACTACTGCCTTCCTCCTCCTTTCCCTACACTTCTGAGCTGCCGGGCCAGACTCTGTGCCGGAGGCACGGCCACTGTTGCTTCCCCCAGGTAGGCTGTCCCCCCCAACAGCACTCAAACAGGAATACTTATTGTTAAGGGGCACAACCACTGGGGTACTCTCTAGTACCTGACCTTTCCCCTTCCCCATCCTAACCGTGACCCACTTGTCTGCCTCCCGTGGCCCCGGTGTGACCACCTACCTATAACTCCTATCTATCATCTCCTCGTTTTCCCTGACCAGACGAAGGTCATCGAGCTGCAGCTCCAGTTCCCTAACGCGGTTCCTTAGGAGCTGCAGCTCGACGCGCCTGGCGCAGATATCGACGTCCGGGAGGCTAGGAGACTCTAGGACCTCCCACATCCGACACCGAGAACAACAAACTGGCCTCACACTCATAATTCCCCCTTTCTTCAAATAACACAGGAAAAACTAAGAACTAAACCTACCCTGCCTCGCCCGTTGAGCCAAAGCCCTTCAGCCTTCACTCTGCTCCCTCTCACTCCGCCGCCCGCTCACAACACTGCCCGCTGGATAGAGCGGCCTGCTTTTCAAAGGGAAAAAAAAACTTCCCAGGTGTCACTGGGGCCTACTTCCGGTTTTACTCTCCCGGCTGCCTTCGAGAAAAAAAACACTCCGAAAATAGAGTAATTTAAAAACACCTCTTACCCACTCGCTCTCCTCTCCTGAAAACACCACTCTAGCTGCTCCACTGGAACAATGAGATCGAACCCTCTAAGGTAAGTACCTTTTAAGGGAAAAAAAAACTTCCCAGGTGTCACTGGGGCCTACTTCCGGTTTTACCCCTTTGCACATTCTCTTCGTGTCTGCGTGGGTTTTCTCCGGGTGCTCCGGTTTCCTCCCACAGTCCAAAGATGTGCGGGTTAGGTTGACTGGCCATGCTAAATTGCCCCTTAGTGTCCTGAGATGCGTAGGTTAGAGGGATTAGTGGATAAATATGTAGGGATATGGGGGTAGGGCCTGGGTGGGATTGTGGTCGGTGCAGACTCGATGGGCCAAATGGCCTCTTTCTGCACTGTAGGGTTTCTATGATTCTATGATTCCTATATCTTAGCAAAGATTAATCAGTAGTTCAGGATGTACTTCTAATAATGTCATTGTGTGTGTTCTTCATTACGAGCAGTTCCAGAAGCTGAAGATGGGACGCCTTCTCGGAAGTTAGGGACGGAATTCTATCCATCTTCTTCTGCACTGTATCCCACCATCTGTATACAGTGGGTTCTTCACAACATTACCTGTGTGTTCGCCCTTTACGTCACTGTTACCTTCTGGGGTCTTCTCTATGTTCCAGGAAGATTCGTTGACTCCTTTCTCATCAATTTGCACGGGATCAACGCAGTGCTTGTACTGGTGGAACTGTTTGTGACAGCGGCTCCCATTCACCTCACCCACTTTGTTTATGCTTTTTCCTATCACTTGATGTTCATCCTCTTTACCGTCATCTATTGGGGTGCTGGGGGCACCAACCTCAGTGGAAAGCCGTACATCTACGTGTTGCTAAACTACGGGGAGAAACCGGGACTTACTGTGGGCTACCTCATCCTGGGCACCTGTATTGCCCTGCCACTCCTTCAGTTCCTGGTGTGGAACCTCTACCTTCTCAGACGTCAGGTCTATCTCAAGTGCAACAGGAAGGGTGGTGATGTGCCACACTGCTAATCTATCCATGGATTTTCCTCATTTCACTTGCAGAATGATTTCAAAATAAGGTGGCAAAGATGGGAATGAGCCGGAAAAGGGAAGCCTTGTCCACATCAAATGGTCAGGATAGACATTTTATTTTGGGGGACCGGCCCATATCATAAATGTTTCTTTTCCTCTACGTTGTTGGATTACCCATTTTGCCACTGAAAAATTTTGCCACATCCCTCCAATTGGACATGTACAAAGACATTCTGTTTCTGAAGCTCAAACTAGATGACTTGGTGTCATTGTTGATGCCAAGAGGGACCCAAGGAATAGTAATGCTGAATGGATTACAAGCTAGTGAACATTTCCCTGGAAGACAACATAGATGTTCATGGATATGATGTGAAGCTACATTGCCTCTGTCCTCTCTCGCGAAATTAAGACTCTCGTTCGACTCAGTAAAGCCGAAGATTTGTCCGAAGAAAGCAGCGAGCAAAAGACTATCTGCTGCTCAGGGCCGTCTCACTTTGACAAGCTGAAAAACGTCCTGGCTTTAGAATCATAGAATCAGTGCAAAAAGAGGCCATTCAGCTCATCGAGTCTGCACCGACAACAATCCAACCCAAGCCTTATCCCCATAACCCCACATATTTACCCTACTAATCCCCCTGACATCCCCCAACACTAAGGAGCAATTTAGCATGGCCAATTAACCTAACCTCACATTTTTGTGGGAGAAAACCAGAGCACCCGGAGGAAACCCACGCAGACACGGGGAGAACATGCAAACACCACGCAGACAGTGACCCAAGTCAGGAATCAAACCCGGGTCCCTGGCCCTGTGAGGCAGCAGTGCTAACCACTGTGTCGCCGTGCTCCCCCAGCATGTCACAACTAGAAAGATATTGGGAGTGATTTACCAAAAAAGATTCCATGTCCAGGACGGGCATGCAAACAGGAGAGTCTCAGATCCATTATTTGAGCAAGTTCAAATCTGCGTTCTTATGTACTCAGTGCATGCAAAAACAGCAGAAACAGTTTCTCACCCATAAAGGGAGGGGGACAGGGCTTAAATTGCATGAATGCTGGCCAGGAGCTGCAGAGGGCGCCATTGCGCACGTGCAAGTCTCTAGCAGCAGAGGCTTGTCACTCATCCTTTGCTGCTGTCAGCCAGCCTCAGAAACAGAAACCACCCTCCCCCCCCACCCCCCAGCTACTGTGGGGGCCTGTGCCCTATCGCAATCCCACCCCAACCCACCCAGATCAATTGACCCCATGACACCCCCATTCGGATCAATCCCCCCACCCTCCTCCCCCGCCACGAGGGGTCACCCAACCTCCCCGTAATCACCAGCCCGACCACCCCCCCCACCCCCCCGCAATTGGCTGCCCAATCCCACTGCAATCGCTAGCCCAGCCCTCCCACCATGGCCAGCCCCGTTTCTCCCCCCTCTTCCTCTCCCTACTGTTCCCTGATGCAGGGTGCACAGTGGGTATCCACCACTAACAAGCCTCTCCCCCAGTCTGGTCATGTCCCCAATAGGCCCAAGCCCTCTTCTGTCCCCAATCCCTTGGCATTGTCCAGTGCCAGGCTGGCACTGCCAGGTTGCCAGGTTGGTGGCACCAGACTGGCACTGCCCAAGGGGGGGCACTCCCATTGCCCATGACCTCCACGAGGGGCCTCAGAGGCTTCCAGTTCTACTGGAGGGGCCATCACGACTGGTCCCCGTTGCTGGGGACCAGCTGTTATTCTTGCTGGAGAGAACCTCTCCCGGCAAGTTCAAACAGGCAAGTGAGCCCGGACGATAACATCCCAGGCTCATTAATTCAATGAAAAAAAGTTTTAAATGGTATTTAAATAAATTATTCAGCCTCGCGCCAGAAATGGGCATGAGGTAGAATTCGCTGGATATCTGGTTCCGGTAAGATCGTGAGAGGTGAGAAATCAGGTGTGAATCTGATTTCTCGGCTCTTGTGCGATCTTACCGGCCTGTCCCGCCGCAATGGTAAGACCGCCCCTCCCCCACAATGTTGCAATTGTATAAAACACTGGTGAGGCCACAACTGGAGTATTGTGTGCAGTTCTAGTCACCACATTACAGGAGGAATGTAATTGCTCTGGAGAGAGAGTGCCGAGGAGGTTGACAAGAATGTTGCCAGGGGTATGAGGAGAGATTGGATAGGTTGGGGTTATTTATCTTGGAACAAAGAAGGCTGAGGGGTGAGTTGATAGAGTTGTACAAAATTATGAGGGCAGAGATAGAGTGGACAGGATAAAATTGTTTCCCTTGGTGGAGAATTCTAGAACAAGGGAACATATATTCAAGATAAGTGGCAGTAGGTGTAGCGGGGAAATGAGGAAGAACTTTCTTACACAGAGGGTGCTGGGTGTCTGGAATTCGCTGCCCGAGTTGGTGGTGGAGGCAGAGACCCTAAACTCTTTCACAAAGTACCTGGATCGGTACCTCAAGATCCAAAGATGTGTGTGAGTTAGGTTGATTGGCCATGCTCAATTGCCCCTTAGTGTCAGGGGGGTTAGCGGGGTGGGGTTATGGGGATTGGGATTGTTGTCGGTGCAGGCTCGATGGGCCATATGACCTCTTTCTGCATTGTAGGATTCTATAATTCTACGATTAAGTGCTATAAGCTACAGCTTGTCACCAAATTCTCTGAGTTCGCTGCCGCGGGAGCGTGGCGCGAATGGGTGGCAAGATCACACCCATGGGATTTTCTGCAATCCTGTTGAGAAAGAAAATGTGGGGTGTTCTGTTCGCAGTGCACATTTAGTAGCAGGTGGTGTGACAATGAGGATCTCTCAGAGAATGACCTGGGGACTTCTGAGGTGGAGGAAAAGCTTAGCATTGCCTGATACAATTCAAGTTACGTTCACTTTATGAAAGGAAAGGGTAAGAATTAGGAGAGAGGTGTGTTTTAATAGCACAGTAAATCCTGTTCACATTGTGACTGGAGCAGCAGTGTTGCAGCTTGCCCAGACAATGGACTCTGCCTAAATCTCAGATTAAGGAGTCTAACAACACCAGGTTAAAGTCCAACAGGTTTATTTGGTAGCAAACGCCACTAGCTTTCGGAGTGCTGCTCCTTCGTCAGGTGAGTGGGAGATCTGCTCATATAGAGCAAACAGGGCATATAAAGACACAAACTCAATTTACAGAAGAATGAATAATGATTGGAATGAGAGTCTTTACAGCTAATCAAGTCTTAAAGGTACAGACAAGGGCCTGGAAGCCACTCCTGCTTCTATTTCTTGTGTCCTTGGGTACAGACATGTTGTAGCCTGGGCCTATGAATTGTGATGGTTTCCATCACATGACTGACCAAGAATCTCTCCAGTTCTTCCTGCCTGCTATTGGTGTATGTTGGAAGAGTTTACATGTTGATAATCTATTATATTATGAACGTATTTTTCTTAACCACCAAAACCTGGAGTGAGACTCAAAACCAGCACGCAGAGGCAGGGACACCAGCCACTGCATCACAAGACCTCCTGAAGAGATGATATAAAATGCCAAATTTGCTGCTCCAGTCTGAGCAATCTATAATTATATGCCCCAATATTTGGACAGAGCGTATGTAGGAGGTGTGTGAATGGATCAAGCATTTGGCTGCCGCTTGCTCTGTGCTTGTAAGAACCAATTCTATACGCAGTGTAACCACTGCCAGTTCCTTCGCTAAGCCAAGCAGCCCATGAAACAGGAAAATAGATCTGTAACTTATTAAAAGCATGGTGTTGTTTGGGATAAATAGAACTGGAAATATGGAGCAGTCCCAATTTACTCAGTGCCAGACTGCAGTATGTGATGGGCAATTAGGAAATGGGAAGCCAACCCAAATCTTATGATACAAAATACTTTGTGAGTCATAGATGCTTCAGCTGAGACGGGAGGCAACAGAGGGGACCTTATAAACCAAGTGATGGGTCCAATCTGTGGCCCTTTCTTCATGTTTCTGTTTATGTTCATGTTTGGGCGGCACGGGAGCACAGTGGTTAGCACTGCTGCCTCACAGCGCCAGTGACCCGTGTTTGATTCCCAGCTTGGGTCACTGTCTGTGTGGAGTTCGCATGTTCTCCCCGTGTCTGCGTGGGTTTCCTCCGGGTGCTCCCGTTTCCTCCCACAGTCCAAAGATGTGCGGGTTAGATGGATTGGCCATGCTAAATTGCCCCTGAGTAGTCAGGGGGACTAACTAGGGTAAATGCATGGGGTTATGGGAATAGGGCCTAAGTGGGATTGTGGTTAGCGCAGACTCGATGGGCTGAATGGCCTCTTTCTGCACTGTAGGGATTGTATGATTCTATTCTATGATCATTGAACGCTCAAAGCCAAGGCATTTTAATCCCATTTCCATTCCCATTTCTTTTTCCATCCATTGCTTATTCAGGGGGGGCATGGTGACACAGTGGTTAGCACTGCTGCCTCACAGTGCCAGGGACGCGGGTTCAATTCCAGGCTTGGGCCACTGTCTGTGCTGAGTTTACACATTCTCCCTGTGTCTGTGTGGGTTTCCTCCGGGTTCTCTGCTTCTCTCCCACAATCCAAAGGTGTCCAGGTTTGATGGATTGGCCACGGGAAATGTGCGGGCTTACAGGAATAGGGTGGGGTGGTGGGCCTCCTCCTGCACTGTTAGGATGCTATGATTTATTCGTGATGTTGATGCTTTGATGTTATTCCTTCATTAGTTGGTAAAACCAAACTCATCAGGCCCAACTTTAACCCATTCAAGCCCACCCACCTTCAGAGTTAGAAACAAGCCCATGTTCACTGTCTTAAAAAGTAAAGTTTGGGCCTGCAATTCAGTCGTGTTTCCACTAAAACTGAATCATCTAAATAATTTTAACCAGCCTCTAGCTTCACTATCCATAGCTCTAGCCTGTAACATGCTTGTTGCCACAGCAACTCAGACTTCCTGAGTGAACTATAACGCACCACCACCATCTCTAAACAACTAACAACTAACGTCATATCACCACCTAAAACAACTAACCTTTTCATCCCATACTAGATCACTAGTTCCAATTCATATTCACTCAAACCTTTAGGGTCTCCGTACACCTCAGGGAGATTGTGGTGTAGTAGCAATGTCACTGGGCTAGTCATCTAGCCTGGTATTCTTGGGACGTGGGTTCAATTCCCATGGTAGCTGGGTGCAATTTGAATTCAATTAATAAGTCTGGAATGTACAGCTAGTTTCAATAGTGGTGACCAGTGTCTTTAAAAGCCCATCTGATTCACTAATGCCCTTGAGGGAAGGAAATCTGCCGTCCTTACCTGGTCTGGCCTACAGGTGACTCCAGAGCCACAGCAGTGTGGTTGACTTTTAACTACCCTCTGAAAAGGCCGAGCAAGCCTCTTAGTTCAAGGGCGACTTAGAAATGGGCAACAACTGTGGGCATTGTCAGCGATGCCCACATCCATGAAAGAATGAAGAAAAGGAAAATTCTGAACACCCTTGATTTTAGTCGCTCCACAATTGGCGGCCATGCCTTTAGTTGCCAACACTCTAAACTCTTCCCTACACTTCTCTGTCTCTATTTCCTCCTTTAAGACACTCCTTAAAACCTGTCTCATTGACAAAAGGTTTGGTCATCCGATGTAATATTTCCCATGTAGCTCAATGCCAGGTTGTATGTTGCTGAAGCACCTTGGGACGTTTGTGATTAAAGGCACTATATGAATATAAGTTGTTGCTGTGTGAATCCATCCTAATGACCCACTGACTCCTGTATTTTTCTTGGAGCTCACGATTTCTTGAAATGCGTACCATTTATGTGGGAAGATTTCCCCTTCACACAAATAAAGCGGAAATGCTGCAGATGTTGGAAACATGGATCAGAACAGAAATAGAGGTCGGGACATTCCACTTACCGGTGCAAACCCTACCGCGGGTTTCCGGGCAGCATGGGGTGCGTTTAATGGGAATTCTCGTCGACAGAGGTGAGACCAGAAGATCTCGCTGCCAGGAAATGATGTGCCACTTCCCATCGCCAGGAAAAACGCCACTGGGAGGTCAGAGAATCTCGCCCAGAATGTGCTGGAAATGTTTAGCAGGTCTGGCAGCATTGCCAGAGAGAGGAACAGGGCAAACGTTTCAGCTCCGTGACTCTTTGCCAGAACTGGAACAAGTCAAGAGGTGAAATAATTTCCAAATAAGTAGGGAGGAAAGGGAGGAAAAGAACAAAAGGGAAAATCGGTGACAGGGTGGAAAGCGGGAGAGATTAAATAACAAAAGTAGTGATTGTCAAAGTCAAAAAGGGATGGTGGCGAGACAGGTAAAGAAACAAGCAATGGTTCTAGAGCAGGAACTGGTAACCTTTCTCATCTGATAACTTTTGATACCTGTTAGTGACCTTTCTCATCTGAAAGTAGGTACGGAATAACGGGATACAGACCACATAGAGGCAGGATGGACGGAATTCTCCCAAAAAAATTCTAAGTGTCGAATTCACGTGAAAACTGGAGTAATTCACGCTGGTTTTTTCAGTGGGAGCTCAGGGAAGAATCTCCCATGCTCTGTGCACTATAGAGGCCTCCAGCGCGAATATCATTAAATTTCAGGGGGCTGGGCCTATCCCCGCTGGAGAGAATGAAATAAAGAACAAAAAACAGTCCAGCACAGGAAACAGGCCCTTCGGCCCTCCAAGCCTGTGCCGCTCATTGGTTCAACTAGACCATTCGTTTGTATCCCTCCATTCCCAGACTGCTCATGTGACTATCCAGGTAAGTCTTAAACGATGCCAGCGTGTCTGCCTCCACCACCCTACTTGGCAGCGCATTCCAGGCCCCCACCACTCTCTGTGTAAAAAACGTCCCTCTGAGTTATACCTCGCCCCTCTCACCTTGAGCCCGTGACCCCTCATGATCGTCACCTCCGACCTGGGAAAAAGCTTCCCACTGTTCACCCTATCTATGCCCTTCATAATTTTGTACACCTCTATTAGGTCTCCCCTCATTCTCTGTCTCTCCAGGTTTTACAAGCCCAGTTTACCCAATCTCTCCTCATAGCTAAGACCCTCCATACCAGGCAACATCCTGGTAAACCTTCTCTGCACTCTCTCCGAAGCCTCCACGTCCTTCTGGTAGTGCGGCGACCAGAACTGGACGCAGTATTCCAAATGTGGCCGAACCAGCGTTCTATACAGCTGCATCATCAGACTCCAGTTTTTATACTCTATACCCCGTCCTATAAAGGCAAGCATACCATATGCCTTCTTCACCACCTTCTCCACCTGTGCTGCCACCTTCAAGGATTTGTGGACTTGCACACCGAGGTCCCTCTGTGTTTCGATATTCTTGATGGCTCTGCCATTTATTGTATAACTCCCCCCTACATTAGTTCTTCCAAAATGCATCATTTCGCATTTATCTGGATTAAATTCCATCTGCCATTTCTCCGCCCAATTTTCCAGCCTATCTATATCCTGCTGTATTGTCCGACAATGTTCATCGCTATCCGCAAGTCCAGCTATCTTCGTGTCATCCGCAAACTTGCTGATAACACCAGTTACACCTTCTTCCAAAACATTTATATATATCACAAATAGCAGAGGTCCCAGTACAGAGCCCTGCGGAACACCACTGGTTTGCACTGTTTGAGAGCACATTTCCACTCCATCTGATGAAGGAGCAGTGCTCCGAAAGCTTATGGTATTTGCTACCAAATAAACCTGTTGGACTTTAACCTGGTGCTTTGAGACTTCTTACCGCGTTCACCCCAGTCCAACGCCGGCATCTCTACATCATGAACACCACTGGTCACAGACCTCCAGCCGGAAAAAGACCCTTTGACTGCTACCCTCTGTCTCCTGTGGCCAAGCCAGTTTTCTACTCATCTAGCCACCTCTCCTTGTATCCCATGAGCCTTAACGTTCTTAACCAACCTGCCATGAGGGACTTTGTCAAATGCCTTACTGAAATCCATATAGACAACATCCACAGCCCTTCCTTCGTCAACCATTTTTGTCACTTCCTCATAAAACTCCACCAAATTTGTAAGGCACGACCTCCCTCTTACAAAACCATGCTGTCTGTCACTAATGAGATTGTTCCGTTCAAAATGCGCATACATCCTGTCTCCAAGAATCCTCTCCAACAACTTCCCTACCACGGACGTCAAGCTCACTGGCTCACTAGCCTATAAATCAGTGCGCTGAGCGGGCCATTGCACATGCGCGGATCTGTCAGCGCCCCGCACTGACGACCTCACCAATCGCTGGCCAGCTTGATCGCTGGCCAGCCTCACGACCCCCGTAACGCTGGCCTGGCCCTCCGCACATCCCCCCCCCCCCCCCCCCCCCAACAACCTGATCGCTGCCCACCAACCATTCCCGGGCCCAGCCCCGACCCCCCTCCTCCTGGTCCGCTGCGATCTCCAGCCCCCCCACCCCCCCCCCACCCCCCTCTGATAACACCCCCCCCCCCCCCCCGACAGTAACCTGTGCATCGCCCACCGCGAGATTCTCCCGGTCCGTTATGCTAAGAAATTAGCGCAGTGGGGGATGGGAGAATCGCCCCCAAGGTCTTTAGTTTTGAAAGATGCCAATGAGTCGGCACAGACATGATGGGCTGAAGGGCCTGTCCCTGTATTGTACGGTTCTTTGTTCCTTGTTTTTTTTGTAGATGACTTTTTATTTCTTTAAATTGCCTGAGTATTGGGGCTATTCAACGTTTCGAAATTCAATACTAGGCAAATTTCCAAGCAACTGACAGCCTGCACAATTTGCCTTTGCAGGAAACACAATGCATCTGCTGAATTCATGTAAAAAAAACCTGAATTGAAATAGACATAACCTAGAATTCTCATGTCTTTTGACGTCTATCTTTAATATAACTTTGCCGGTTATAGTCACCTTTAAAACAAATTTTAACATAAGATGCCACGGAATTAAGGCCATTTTCTTGCTGACTGATTCTTATGATTAAAAAATGCTTCTAAGAGCACATTCAGAATAATTTATATTCCCAAGCGTTACTACTTTCAATATAATGAAACATCGCAAGGTATTATCAGGACCGTTATCAGATAAAACACTGATCCCAAAAGAGCAAAAGTGTTGCTTTGGGAAGAAACTGCAAAGGTTAGGGGTTAGATAGCAGATAGCACAAACATTAATTATGTCAGTGCAACCCTCAACGTTCAACCTTCCTTATTTTCAGACTTTTATTAGCCCACTTGGAGGCTAAGACGCAGTCAACAGCAGGAAATCAGATTATTTTCTCCTCTCTGGCTCACGAGGACTTCAGAATAGCTTCCGTGCCCATACCATTGGCTTGGGTAAGGCCTCCTAATGCAGTACAGACCAAGGGCTGAACCCTCCCTAAGGCAGAAATGGTAATGGAGATGGGGGCGGCGGGGGGAGGAATCTCTGACGTATTGACAGTTACCAATTGCCATTTCTCCCATTGGACATCTATTGGAGAAGTTTCAGAGCCTTGATAAAAGGAGAGTTTAGGACTTCCAATCCGTCTCTAGGGAAAGGACAAATGGCCTGGAGATGGGCAGCAAGCTCCAGATTGGGGGTGGGGGAGAGGGCAGCTCTCCTAATAGGCCTTACAGGCACCTCCTCCACCTCCCCCTGCCTGTCGGTCTGAGTTGGGTGCAGCCAAATGCCACCCAGTAGAGGGGCTACCATCTCACACACAATAGCGTCCTTGCTTCTTTAAGTAATCCTGTGTAGGTTTTTGAAATAGTGGCTTAGACTGCATCTCCTTGTTGAGGGGCCCTCTCACTTTCTAACCTTGCACCGCAGCCAGGCTGCAATTGCTCTCTGAGTGACCCTCCCACTTGTCTGTCCAGGAACCTTCATTGGATGGGAACCCCCATGTCTCCCACCAGTTAAGGGCCTACCCATTTGAAAATCTTCAACTCTCGTCAGTTTTCCTCCAGAGGTGAGTGTATGGCCTGAAAGCAAAACTGGCTCCTGTTTCCCCATCCCCCATCGCAACAATTCAACCCCGGGTAGCAGTTTGGCATTTTCCTGGCCTGTGTGGCTCCATTTCAATAAATGACCCTTCACCTGAGTAACCTCCTGACCTGATCTTATTCATTCTTTTCATTTTGATGACAGGTTGTTTTTCCAAACTGTTTCCCACATAAACAACTTGGATTTTCCGGGTGTCAATTCCTGTGTGGACTCTGGAGGCACTGATTATTGTTAGTTAACACCGACAATCTCAAGGATATTGTTATGATGTTTTTTACCTATTGTGTCATAGACAGGCTTGATATCAATTATTATTTTTCAATCCACCAGCTGGAAACTTCGACTGAACTTTAACCAAGAGGACAGAAGACCACATTCCAGTGAGCACCCGGGTTCCATTTCGCAAAGGCACCCTCCCCGCCGATCTCACAGTGCAATTGGAGACCCCACAGACATCGGGACCGCCCCCCCCCCCTCTCATCAGCGGCATGCCCCCCCCCCCACCCCCCACCCCCCACCCCCCTCCCCAAGACGAGTCGCCAGCTTCGGGGATATCAGGGCCCTCCCGATGGGTCACCCTGTCTGACACCCGACGTGATCCACCCCTGCATAACCTCCCCCTAATTGCCCCCTATCATAGCACCCCTGCAATGCACCCTCCTATCATAGCCCCCACTCCCCTTGGCACTGCCCTTGGCATACAGGCGATGCCTGACTGGCACTGCCGGACCGTCCGGTGGCCACTGCCGGGGTGACTGGTGGGCACCGCCTGTGTGCCAGGTGGGCACTGCCCAGCCATGCCCCAACCACCCGGGGGCTTCAATGGCCTCCAGGTCGCCCAGCATGACCATCGTGCCAGGTCTCTGCCTGACTTTTAAGGGGCGTCTTGGCAAATACATCAATAGGATGGGAATAGAGGGATATGATCCTGGAAGGGTAGGGGGCTTTAGTTCAGATGGGCAGCATGGTTGGTGCAAGCTTGGAGGGCCGAAGGGCCTGTTCTTGTGCTGTAATTTTCTTTGATGTGGAGTTGCCTGCATTGGACTGGGGTGGGCACAGTAATTAGTCTCACAACACCAGGTTAAAGTCCAACAGGTTTATTTGGTAGCACGAGCTTTTGAAGCGTTGTCCCTTCACCAGGTGATGAAGGAGCAGCGCTCCAAAAGTTTGTGCTACCACGGTAGCACAGTGGTTAGCACTGCTGCTTCACAGCTCCAGGGTTTCAGGTTCGATTCCCGGCTCGGGTCACTGTCTGTGTGGAGTTTGCACATTCTCCTCGTGTCTGCGTGGGTTTCCTCCGGGTGCTCCGGTTTCCTCCCACAGTCCAAAGATGTGCGGGTTAGGTTGATTGGCCAGGTTAAAAAAAATTGCCCCTTAGAGTCCTGGGATGCGTAGGTTAGAGGGATTAGCGGGTAAAATATGTGGGGGTAGGGCCTGGGTGGGATTGTGATCGGTGCAGACTCGATGGGCCGAATGGCCTCCTTCTGCACTGTAGGGTTTCTATGATTTCTATGAAACCTGTTGGACTTTAACCTCGTGTTGTGAGACTACTTACTGTAATTTTCTTTGTTCTTTGTTCTAATGATTCTCACCAATCTCACGCCGTGCCCACAGGCCGGAGAATTCCCTGCGCTGGGACTCGAATGGGTGATGCATATTTAAATGCTACTTTAAATATGCTAATTGGCCTCACGTTCTTTCGGGTTGCGAGTCAGTTCACGCTGTTAGAAAGGGACCGGGAGAATCGCAAACTGCTTGGCGCCGGACACAAACCTGATTTTTAGGCCCACACGCTATTCCTGGGATCAGCGCGATCTGCGGTGAGATTGGAGAATCACACTTGCCATGTTTGCAAAAACCCATTATAGACAATGGTCGCCAGGGACCAGGAGTGAACCCACTCTTCAGCCCCATTAGCAAAGCATCAAGCATCCTGGATGTTCAATTGGGTGCAGACAAACCATTTAACCTAATCAACTGGGCAATGGCTCTGGCTAAGAAGGAATTTCCCAAGAATGGTCTATTCAAGTAACAAGTGGAATACACTAGCCACAGCATGGTCCTATGAAAGGCAAAACATGTTTGATTAATTTGCTAGAGTTCTTTGGGAATGTAACAAGCCAAGTGGATAATGGGGATCCTGTAGATGTAGTATATCTGGACTTCCGGAAGGCGTTTGATAAGGTGCCACACAAAAGATTAATTCACAAGGTTAGATCACGTGGGATTAGGGGTAATTTATTAGCTTGGATGGATGACTGATTAAGAAGTTTAACAACACCAGGTTAAAGTCCAACCGGTTTATTTGGTAGCAAATGCCACTCAAATCTGGTTTTGTTAAACTTCTTACTGTGTTTACCCCAGTCCAACGCCAGCATCTCCACATCATGGATGACTGATGGACAGAAGACAGAGAGTCGGGATAAAAATTTGTTTCTGGATGGCAAGACGTAACTAGTGGGGTGCCACAGGGATCGGTCCTTGGGCCCAGATATTTACAATCTATATTAATGACTCGGATACAGGGATGGAAAGCTCGATAGCCAAATTTGCAGATGACACAAAAAAGGCGAGACAGTAAGTTTCAATGAGGAAATAAGAACCTTTCAAATGGATATAGGTATGTTAGGAGAGTGGGCCAAAATGTGGCAGATGGAGTTTAACATGGATAAATGTGAGGTCATGCATTTTGGTCACAAAAATGGGAAGGGACTTATTAACTAAATGGGGAGAGACTTCGGGGTGCTCCGATGCAGAGGGATCTGGGTGTCCTCGTTCATGAGTCACAGAAAACTAGCATGCAGGCACAGCAGATAATAAAGAAAGTGAATGGAATGTTGGCATTTATAGCTAAAGGAATAGAATATAAAGGTGAGGAAGTATTGCTGCCACTATACAAGGCATTGGTGAGGCCGCACCTGGAGTATTGTGCACAGTTTTGGTCCCCGTGTTTGAGGAAAGATGTAGTGGTGTTGGAGGCAGTTCAGAGGAGGTTCACTAGATCGATTCCAGAGATGAGGAGTTTGTCGTGTGAAGAGAGATTGAACAGTTTAGGCCGATACTCTCTGGAATTTAGAAGAATGAGGGGAGATCAAATTGAGGTACACAAGATGATAAAAGGTATGGATAAAGTAGACGTGGAGCGGATGCATCCTCGTGTGGGGCATTCTAGGATGAGAGGTCATAGTCTTAGAATAAGGGGTAGCAAATTTAAAACAGAGTTGAGGAGAAACTACTTCTCCCAAAGGGTTGTGAATCTGTGAAAATTCGTTACCCCAAAGTGCGGTGGATGATGGGACAGTGAGTAAATTTAAGGAGGAGTTAGACAGATTTTTAATTGGTAATGGGTTGAAGGGTTATGGGGAGAAGGCAGGAAAATGGGGATGACGAGCATATCAGCCATGATCGAATGGTGGAGCGGACTCAATGGGCCGAATAGTCTAATTCTGCTCCTTTATCTTATGAACCTATGAACTTATGAAAAACGATGCTTGAACGACTGGTTAAAGAGGAATGGACATATGACGAGCCAGCCACTTTGCACATTTTAAACCCATGCTTTCTCGGCAGTAGAGCGAAAGCAACTGATTCGCTGAAAGAAAGCGGCTCGTGTGGGATCCTTCCTTCTCTCTCCCAACTTGCAAGCTTTTGAACCCTGTTTCCTGATCGTAACTATCCAGGTACCGTCGGGAAACAGATTCAAAAGTCTGAGGTCACGTACCAACCAACTCAGGAACAGCTTCTTCCCTGCTACCATCAGACGTTTGAATGGACCCACCTTATATTAAGCTGACCTTTCTGCACATCCAAGCTACGACTGTAACATTATATTCTGCATCCTTTCCTTTCCTTCTCCCCTATGTACTCTATGAACAATATGTTTTGTCTGTATAGCGCGCAAGAAACAATACTTTTCACTATATCCCATGTTATAATTCAAGGTCAGAAACTCCAAAGTGTTTTATGAAGTCCGCCTGGATCATAAGTTTTGCAATTTGAATTTGGCTAGGGTGAGCATGAGATGTTTCACTTCAGCTATGATTCAAATGACCCACGAGGGAGCTTTTATCAAACAAAGTTAATTTAAGAATACAGTTAACATATAGCAATAGTTTTTACCAATTGCAATCAGGGAAAAAAATAACCATGATATTGTATAACCCTTGACAAATATATGAAATATGAAACAAAGCTCCTTAAAATAAAACCCTTGCCACAGGTTTAGCACAGACAATACGAATGCTCACGTGAAGCTGGAACTTAGTCCTTTAGTTGTAGAATTGAAACTCTGACTTCACAGCCTTGTAACTTCCAGCAGACTCCAGGTAGAGATAATGCCACTGCTGGCCTTAGCTTTTAGCCAGTGAACCACTGCAAGAGACAGGATTCTCACTCCAGGAAAGCAAGAAGACCTGCTTCCAGCTAGCCAGCAGAATTTATAATACCAGGGAGAGAGAAAAAAAAACACTGCTTTTCAGTCTGATATCCAAACACCTTCTAAACTAAAACTGCAGCCAGTGCCAAACTGAAAATGAAAGAACTCCTGTCACCTGACCTGTCAATCATGCTTCCTCCAACAATCCAGGGTCATAAGAAATGCTGGACACTGCATGAAGCCCAGAATAAAAATAAACAAAACCCCATTTAAACCATTGAAGCAGCAATAAAAGGACCTCTAAGCAAACACCTCGGAAACAATGAAACCAAAAGGCCTGCTTACAAACTGCAGAGAACATGATTTAAAAAATCATTTCTTAAAGGTACACTAGCTTCACACCCAATACATGTGACAATAATAAATCAAATCAAAACTTGCAATAGAATTGACAAGGTTTAGGTGCCTTTTGGCAATCTATTGAAAATGACTCTCTCTTGAGGCAATGAAATATCCATATATCTCAGCCACATGACTAGAAACATAGAAACTAGAAGCAGGAGTAGGCCATTCGGCCCTTCGAGCCTGCTCTGCCATTCATTTTGATCACGGCTGATCATCAAATTCAATATCCTGATCCCCACTTTCCTCCCATATCCCTTGATCCCTTTAGCCCCAAGGGCTACATCTAATTTCTTCTTGAAATCACACAACATTTTGGCCTCAACTACTTCCTATGGGAGTGAATTCCACACATTCATCACCCTCTGGGTGGAGAAATTTCTCCTCATCTCAGTTCACCCCTTATCCTCAAACCATGACCCCCTAGTTCTGAACTCTCCCACCATTGGGAACATTTTTGAATCTACCCTGTCTAACCCTGTTAGAATTTTATACGTTTCTATGAGATTCCCTCTCACTCTTCTAAACTCCAGTAATATAATCCTAACCGACTTAGTCTCTCCTCATATGACAGTCCTGCCATCCCAGGAATCAGCCTAGCAGCCTTCGCTGCACTCCCATCTATAGCAAGGACATCGTTCTTCAGATAAGGACACCAAAACTGCATACAATATTCCAGATGTGGCCTCACCAACGCCCTATACAGTTGCAGCAAAACATCCCTATCTCTAGATGGGAATATTAGCGTTGGGCATTCTTTTTGCCTGGTTTAATAGTGGGACAACTTCATACTGGCAGAATAACCAATAATACATACTTGGACCTGGACTTTCCTCATGGGCTCGTGAAATGTGAGTCAGATGCGATTGCAGCTTCCAAAAAGACCACACCCAACTCATGACTGACCTTAATATAAAAGCAAATTACTGCGGATGCTGGAATCTGAAACAAAAACAGAAAATGAAGAGCCATCCAGACTCAAAACGTTGGCTCTGTTCTCTCTCCACAGATGCTGCCAGACCTGCTGAGATTTTCCAGCATATTCTGCTTTTGTTTAATGACTGGCCTTGCTTGGGATTCTCGTGTTTGCAAGCAAGGTACAAATTCTCAGTATAATGTGCAAACCGTGATGCAGTGCGGGGGGAGTGTGAGTGTGGAGGTGGGTTGGTTAGAAAGCACACCTCAGTTCTTAGGGACATTAGCCCAGCTCCCAACATTATTCGCATTAAGTAATCTGTATTTGTATTTTTGAATGTTCGAAAAGGTGAGTTTAATTGTGTGTTTCTGTGTAAGAAAGGGTTAAATCTTCAGTTAGATTCATGTCAACAAGGATGGGGGTTTCGGTTTAATTTCAAATTCTGTCTGCATCATGATTAGACTTCATGACGTGAAAACAAACAAGAGAGACTGGGCTGTTGCTTAGCAACAAGGGGCCACTTTAAGTTAGAAATACATTTTGAGTTTAGTTTTGAGTTTAGTTTTGAACCTGGGCCCAGTAGCAGTTGCAGCCAGGTAGCTGGAAAGGAAGCAGCTTTCACAGAATGTTCCGGAAGAGAAGCGAGACAAAGGAGAAAATGCAAGAAAGCAAGTCCCAGAAGTTAAGGAACAGATTGCTCCAGAAATCAGGGATTGAAAAGAGAAGTCCTGAGAAGACTGAAATAAAAGGAGCAAAGGAATTCGATATTGAACAAGGTGAAGTTCGCTGACATTAAAGAAAGAGGCAGAGAGAGGCTCCCAGTTACAGACAGCGCTGAGAGTTTCAGGCCTGGTGCAGTTGGCTAATGAGAAGCCAGACACCTGAAGTAATCCTAAGGTTGATGGCCTGTGAAACAGCAGTATTCTGTTGGCACGGCTCGCCACCTGAGGGATTATATGGAAGCTTGAATGGCAAGTGGCAATCCAAAGCAGAGGAATACTGCAAGGAGAGACTGAAATCCTGGAAGAGGATTCTTGGTGAAGGCATCTGAGAGAAAGCATTGTTTGGGAGAAGATGCTATGGCGTGTTTTGTCAAGACCTGAGTTTGAAAACGCTCATGTGGAAATCAGAGTTCCGTTAAAACCAGTTGACTCACAGTGGGATAAGCATCTGAGGAAATTTGATGAGGAATACACAGAGGTTGTAATGGGTAGCATTTGTCACTTTGTTTCAGAGTGAGGTGTGTCTGACCACAGTTGACCACAGGGACTGTGTACTTCATAGAATCATAGAATCCCCACAATGCAGAAAGAGGCCATTCGGCCCACCGTGTCTGCACAACAAACCCTCCCAGGCCCTATTCCCGCAACCCCACGTATTTACCCTGACACTAAGGGGCAATTTAGCATGGCCAATTAACCTACCTGCACATCTTTGGACTGAGAACAATATAGTATAAAATACATTCTGTAACTTGTGTTATCCTTAAATGGCTCTGTATATTTCTGCAGGTATAGGTGGGATGAGGGAGTATTGTATTATAATCAATCTTCTCATGTTTAATAACCATTTCTTTTCTGTTGTCAAAAGTTAGTTGATGGTCCTGTGACTCTGTTCATCCACATTCCCAAAACAATGTAAAGGTTATGTTCTATTGAACCAGAGTTCCATTCTAGAACCTTCCCATCATGTAGTAATATTAACCAGGTGAATAGCAACTGCCACAGCGGCGCAGTGGTTAGCACTGCTGCCTCACAGTGCCAGGGACCCGGGTTCAATTCCAACCTTGGGTGACTGTGGAATTTATACATTCTCCTCATGTCTGTGTGGGTTTCCTCCCACAGTTCAAAGATGTGCAGATTAGGTGGATTGGCCATGCTGAATTGTCCCTTAGCGTACAAAGATGTGGAGGTTAGGGGGATTAGCAGGGTAAATATCTGGGGATAGGGCGGTGGGGAAGGACTGGGTGGGATGCTCTGTCAGACTTGATGGGCCGTATGGCTTCCTTTTGCACTGTAGGGATTCTATGATTCCATGACAATGTTCCCAATCCCTAAGAAGGCTTCTCCTGAGAGTCACAAAGGTGATCCTTTTTGGGGGGACACTTCCACAACGCACCCCAGCATATGAAAATAGCACGGGGTGGATATTCAAATTTCATTCAGTCGGCACAATGGGACCCCGAACCCAGGAGAGGTGGGTGCCTGATTAGTACCAAAGGCCTCCCGGAGCTGCAAAGAGGCCACACAAAGATGGCACACAGTCAAGAAGTCAGAGGATAACTGGGCGGGATTTCTCTCCCTCTCCGCGGCGAGTTTCACTAGCGGCGGGATCTCACGGTCCTGCCATTGTCAACGGCATTTACCACTGAACGTGCCACTTACCGCTGGAAAACCGCAGCAGGGGTGAGCCATCGGCGGGACCGCAAGACGGTCGGGGCCAGCAAGATTTTGGCAAGTGTTTCTTCCAAGCAAAGCAAAACACTGAGATTTGCCACCCAGTTCCTGCAGTGATTGGAGACAAGCATCCGGCCCTTTTGTCTCTTGGGAATACTTTCTCCTTTGAAATCAAAAGCCATTTCTCTGAAAAATTTACTTGGCAAACCACAGTAAACAATGAGATGGGTGGCCTGATCCAGTTGTGTCTGACATCAGTAACTTTCACGCATCTCCTCCAGATGGTCTTAACAGATGCCAGCAATCAAGATCACATTTTAAAAGGTACATGGAGAGGGTGGGCAATTTTAACTGCCCTCTTGCCCCAATCCCCGGGCCAGGTGGTGAATCATAGAATCCTACAGTGCAAAGGAGGCCATTCAGCCCATCACGTCTGCACCGACCACAATCCCACCCAGACCCTATCCCTATAGCCCCATGCATTTACCCTAGCTAGTCCCCCTGACACTAAGGGACAATTTATCATGGCCAATCCACCTAACCCGCACATCTTTGGACTGTGGGAGGAAACCGGAGCACCCTGAGGAAACCCACGCAGACACGGGGAGAACGTGCTGACTCCACACAGACAGTGACCCAAGCCGGGAATCAAATCCGGGTCCCTGGCGCTGTGAGGCAGCGATGTTAACCACTGTGCCACCGTGCTGCCCGGATGAAGAAAGGTTTAAAATAGGATATCGAATTCCAACACTGCCAACCCTGGTTTTAATGGAATCCAGTTGACACTGTCCAAAGACAGATCCCAATCTAACTATTTTACTGAGGTTGCACGTCTCCAATTTTATCCCTTCTGCAAATTTACCTCCATCCGGGCAGGTTTCCTGCACCTCAGGGTAACCCTGCCATTAATGAGGAGTGAGAATGGTTGGGTGGAGCAGACAAGTGGGCTTTCAGCCATTGCTTCCATTCTCAAAATTGGACCAATCTGATCGCTCCACCCCTGTTCATGAGTCCCCCTCACACCCATCTCCGCTATGGTCACAACCGCCCCTCATGCCCCCCAGCCCACACACAACCCCTATGACTGACCCACCATCGCTCCCTCCCTCCCTCCCACTCTGCTCCCTGGCTCCTGCCGGCTGTTCTCACACTATTACCCATACAGCCTTGCAACCTGGCCTGATGTGGCCAAGAAATGGGTTCGAATTTTTCAAACCAGCTCCTATCGTTTCTGGGCTTCCCAGCTGCTAAACATCTCTCCTGCCCTCGCTCCCTCCCCATGAATAATGCGACCATTATACCCAGTATCAAGCCATAGGGCGGGATTTTCCGGTCATTCCCACCAGAGGAATCTTCCAGTCCCGTTGTTGGCATCCCCCCGACGCAGGTTCTCCAGCAGTAGAGGATGTGAACAACGGAAAACAACAGTGACAGTGGCGGGACTGGAAGATAATCCCACCACCCAATGGTGGGCCACCACCGCAGAACATGCCGCAGGGAGTATGGAAAATCCCACCCTTAAGTTTCTGAAAAAATGTTGGGTATCATAGAATCCCTACAGCGCAGAAGAGACCATTCAGCCCATTGTGTCTGCACTGACAGAGTTCTTACCCAAGTCCTCTCCCCTGCACTATCCCCATAACTCCATGGGTGGCACGGTGGTACAGTGGTTAGCGCTGCTGCCGCACAGTGCCAGGGACTCGGGTTCGATTCCCGGCTTGGGTCACTGTCTGCACGTTCTGGGTGCTCCTGTTTCCTCCCACAGTCTGAAAGATGTGCTGGTTAGGGTGCATTGACCCAAACAGGCACCGGAATGTGGCGACGAGGGGAATTTCACAGTAACTTCATTGCAGTGTTAATGTAAGCCTTACTTTTGATAAATAAATAAACTTTTTTTATATTTATATTTCCCATGGCTAATCCCCCTAATCTTAGACACCAAGGGGAAATTTAGCGTGGCCAATCCATCTAA
Source organism: Mustelus asterias (assembly GCF_964213995.1). NCBI lineage: Eukaryota > Metazoa > Chordata > Chondrichthyes > Carcharhiniformes > Triakidae > Mustelus > Mustelus asterias. The sequence goes on along the minus strand of NC_135803.1, from coordinate 149,008,588 downwards.
CCCGCACATCTTTGGACTGTGGGAGGAAACCGGAGCACCCGGAGGAAACCCGCGCAGACATGGGGAGGTTGTGCAAACTCCACACAGTCACCCAAGGCCAGAATTGAACTCAGGTGCCTGGAGCTATGAGGCAGCAGTGCTGACCACTGTGACACTGTGCCACCCTAATCTTGGCTACAAGTTCTCACACTGATTGATGAAAATTCATTCGTTTTCAAAGAGAACTATCCAATTCAGGATGAAGTTTGGTGATTTTTCTTTCATGGCCTATGAATAACACTGCACCTGTATTTGTTGTCTATCCCTAACTGCTCTTTGCCTTGCTAGGCCATTGATGAGTTAACCACATCGCTCTTCATTTGGAGTCACATGTAGGCCAGATCAGGTAAAGACGGCAGATTTCCTTCCCTAAAGGACGTTAGTTTCATGGAACCCATAGAATCCCTACAGTGCAGAAGGAGGCCACTCGGCCCACCGAGCCTGCACTGACCACAATCCCACCCAGGCCCTATCCCTATAACCCTAGCTAGTCACCCTGACACTAAGGGGCAAATTAGCATGGCCGATTCACCTATCCCGCGTATCTTTGGACTGTGGGAGGAAGCCGGAGCACCTGGAGGAAACCCACGCAGACACGGGGAGAATATGCAAACTCCACACAGACAGTAACCCAAGCGGGGAATTGAACCTCTGGCGCTGTGAGGCAGCAATGCTAACCACTGTGCCGCCGTGCCGCCCAGATGGGTTCTTACAACAATCAATGATTGCGGTCATGGTTACTATTACTGATATTGGTGAAAAGAGGCCCAAAGTGCCCAAAAGAGGCCCTTTCAATACTTCCCTTCCCAAAAACAACAGAAATAGGCTGGCATAACTTTCCCGGTTTGTAACACTTTATTCAAACTGGTCAGTGGAATAAATCTCAAACAGAGCTGTGTATCATGACTTACTAATGATCATACTTCCTGTTCAGTCATCCTGCATAACTCTCAAACTATGCATAAAAATATCCCCAAGAAGCCCCAGGATCGGAAGATTGCAGAGTTTTCATAATGTTATACAGAGGTAAGGAGGAGTGAGACCAGCAAGCTGGATGTCCTGTGGTGCAATGAGTAGCGTCCCTGTCTCTGAGCCGGAAGCTCCAAGTTGGGGTCCCATCCCAGTCTTTGGTGGACGAGGAAAGTGCATTCATAATGCAGTCATACAGGGTGAAAGTCAACCTGCAAAAGCCTTCCAATGCGCCAATTGGCAGGCAGTAAGAGCAGGAGAGACCCCTGGTCAGCCACACTTGATGTGGAGTGATGCCCCATCACTGAATCCCCTACAGTCAACATGCTGGGAATTGCCATTGACCATGACCTCAACTGGATCCAGCCGTATAAACACTGTGGCTACAGGAGCAGGTCAGAGGCTGGGAATCCTGTAGCGAGTAACTCACCTCCTGACTCCACAAAGCCCGTCCACAATCTACAAGGCACAAGTCAGGATTGTGATGGAATATTTTCCTCTTACCTGGATGGTAACACTCAAGAAGCTCGACACCATCCAGGACAAAGCAGTCCGCTTGATTGGTGCCCCATCCACAAACATTCACTCCCTCCACTAATGGCACAGTAGCAGCAGTGGGTACCATCTACAAGATGCTTGACAGGAACTCACCCGAGGCTCTTTAGACTGCACCTTCCAAACCCACGACCACTATCATCTAGAAGGCCAAAGGCAGCAGATACCTGGGAACACCACCACCTGCAAGCTCCCCTCCAAGTCACTCGCCATCCTGACTTGGAAATATATCATCATTCCTTCACTGTCTCTGGGTCAAAATCCTGGAACTCCCTCCCAAACAGCAATGTGGTTCAAGAAGACAACACTCCTCCACCTTCTCAAGGGCAATTAGGGATGTGCAACAAAGGCTGGCCAGCCAGTGAAGCCTAAACCTTTGAATGAATAAAAAATGATACAGCGTTATTAAGAGAGGCCAGAGACAAAGCTGTTTGTATTTGTTTTTAGCTTGTGAGTATTGCCAGCAAAGCCAGTATTCATTGCTTGTCCCTAACTGCCCTTGCTCAGTCACCTTCTCAAGCTCTGCAGTTGTGTAGGTACACCCTCAGTGCTGTTAGGAAGGGAGTTTCAGGATTTTGACCTAGCAAAAGTGACGGGAAGGCAATATATTTCCAGGTCAGGAGTATGTGTGACTTGGGTGGGCACTTATGCATGGTGGTGTTCCCCTGTGCCTGCAGCTCTTGTCCTTCTAGGTGGAGGTTGCAGGTTTGAATGATGCTGTTGAAGGAGAAGTGGAGAGTTGTTTCCAAGCTGAGTTCAGATAGTTGTTGAAACACTTCTTAGCAACAGATGATTCAGAATCTACCTTGGGCAATGAAGAAGCATGTGGAGAAGACAGACCAATGGTAGCACCAATCTTGTTCAACGTACAAACAAACGACCTGCCAACAACTAGCCTGTAAATTTATCTGTACTGATGCCATCTGTTGTGCCACCCAAGCTCCATCCTTCTGCACTCTGGACCAGATCCTTAACAAAGACAGACTATTGCAACACATTGCATCTTCCATTGAATCCTTCTAGAACTATATCCAGTAGTCCACCTCCACACTGCAAAAAAGAACTGCATATCTACATGGATGACCAGAGATTAAAACATGATGCCAACGCTATATCCTTGGGAGTGACTCTAAATGGTATTCAGTCAAAGAACAAAGAACAAAGAAAATTACAGCACAGGAACAGGCCCTTCAGCTCTCCAAGCCTGCACCACCCATGCTGCCCGACTGAACTAAAACCTCCCACCCTTCCGGGGACCGTATCCCTCCATTCCCATCCTACTCATGTATTTGTCAAGACGCCCCTTAAAAGTCACTACCGTATCTGCTTCCACTACCACCCCCAGCAGCGAGTTCCAGGCACCCACCACGCTCTGTGTAAAAAAACCTTGTCTCGTCCATCTAAAGTCCTTCCAGGAACATTTGAGGAAAACAGCAGCAAAGGTCAAAACCAAAAATAACCTATGACCCAAACTTGCTGCACCTATGTGGGGGCGATGCTGCTGCCACAAGACTTCGAACTTCAACACTTGCCCTGTCACACACTGCAGCAGAGCATTGTCTGGCCATGCCCATCACTCAAACACACATCTTGTTGACACTCAATTGAATGCAGCAATGCGCATCAACTCAACACCCGTCCCCTGGCTTCCTGTCCTCACAAACATCACTTCCCCATCTGCTGACTGACAGCAACCCACAAGCCGATTGAAACCAGCTGTTCTGCACTTCACCCACCACTCCACGATGAACTGTTCCAACCCATCAACTGCCTGCCTTCCAACCCCACGTGGAACACCCTTCCTGACCGAGATCCATCAGAAAACACCCACAGATCAGGGAATGGGAAAGTCACTAGAAGGTTCCTTGTGACAAACCCCCCTCTGTCGAAGGGTAGGCTTTGAACTGCCATGGCAACAATGATCCTGGCCAAATAGAATCGAGGCGGCATGGTAGCACAGTGGTTAGCACTGCTGCTTCACAGCTCCAGGGTCCCGGGTTCGATTCCCGGCTCGGGTCACTGTCTGTGTGGAGTTTGCACATTCTCCTCGTGTCTGCGTGGGTTTCCTCCGGGTGCTCCGGTTTCCTCCCACAGTCCAAAGATGTGCGGGTTAGGTTGATTGGCCATGCTAAATTGCCCCTTAGTGTCCTGGGATGCGTAGGTTAGGGGGATTAGCGGGTAAAATATGTAGGGGTAGGGCCTGGGTGGGATTGTGGTCGGTGCAGACTCGATGGGCAGAATGGCCTCCTTCTGCACTGTAGGGTTTCTATGACTTCTATACGCCAGAATTCTACTGCCTCGCCACCACGGAAGCAGAGCGGGCGAGGGATGGACAATGGAAATGTCCGTTGATCTCAGGTGGGAATTTCCGGTCTCATTCAAGCAAGGCCATAAAAACCCGTCCATAGAGTCCCTACAGTGCAGGCAGAGGCTATTTGGTCCATCAAGTCAGCACCAACTCTCCAGAGGGACATCTTATCCAGGCCCAACCTCCGTCCTACCCCCATAACCCCACACATTTATCCCGCTAATCCCCCTAACCTGCACATCTTTGCACGCTAAGGGGCAATTTAGCATGGCCAATCCGCCTAACCTGCGCATCTTTGGACACTAAGGGACAATTTAGCATTGCCAATCCACCTAACCTGCACATCTTTGGACTGTGGGAGGAAACCGGAGCACCCGGAGGAAACCCACACAGGTACGGGGAGAATGAGCAAACTCTACACAGTCACCCAAAGCTGGAATCGAACCTGAGTCTCTGGTGCTGTGAGGCAGCAGTGCTAATCTCTGTGCCACCGTGCCGCCCAGATAGATTCAAGACAGGCAAGGGCCCCTATGCTGCCAACCTCCACCACTCAGTACAAATCTCTTTTGCTCTTATGGAAAGACACAAACAATGCTGCATATTGCCGAGTGTTGTCCCCTCTACACTATAAGTGTCCAATTAATAACCTTAAACTCAGCAATTGAAGAGGCTTCAGGGATTTGAGATTACTAAATAAATAAACTGCCTTCTCAAGGCCAATTAGGGATGGACGGCAGATAGAATCATAGAATCCCTACAATGCAGAAGGAGGTCATTCGGCCCATCGAGTCTGCACTGACCACAATCCCACCCAGGCCCTACCCCCATAACCCCATACATTTACCGTAGCTAGTCCTCTTGACTACTAAGGAGCAATTTAACATGGCCAATCCACCTAACCCGCACATGTTTGGACTGTGGGAGGAAACCGGAGCACCCGGAGGAAACCCACGCAGATACGGGGAGAATGTGCAAACTCCACACAGACAGTGACCCAATCCAGGAATCGAACCCGGGTCCTTGGCACTGTAAGGCAGCAGCGCTAACCACTGTGCTACCAGATGCTGGCCTTTCTTGCAATGATGTGGAGATGCCAGCGTTGGACTGGGGTAAACACAGTAAGAGTCTTAACAACACCAGGTTAAAGTCCAACAGGTTTATTTGGTAGCAAATGCCATTAGTTTTCGGAGCCCTGCTCCTTCGTCAGATGGAGTGGATATCTTTCTTGCAATACCCACATCCCAGAAGCAAATAAAATAAATGTTTCGAGTCCTGGTTAACCTGACCAATTTAATTTGCACTGGTACATCCATGTTTTCCCAGCTCAAGAAAGGCCTCCTCACTCACCTCCCGCCCATTGGTTTCCATCCGAAGGGTAGGTGGGGAAATGTCTCCTTCCCTCCATTCATCCCGAGCAAGTTGGACATCCACCTCTGCCCCCTATTCACAGAATACTTACACCCTTTTCCCTGTGCTGTTCACCACCACCCACCAAACTACAAAACGAAACATAGAATGTGCTGAATCATGGTGGCATTTTTAAAAATGGAAAGAGAAATTACATTTTGGTCCCACTTTTGATAAAATTGAGAGCAATAAATAGAACCTACTCTCGTCGAGGAGGAGGAAGTCTAAATATAGGGCAGTGAAAATGACTAAAAGCCTCGATGACGTGTGAATGTGAGATAATGGTCTTCGGTATAGCCCGTTAGTCATGTTTAAAATGGTGGGAATGGTTCAGTTTCACAAGTTGAAAACATGTATGGGATCTCCAATGTGTTCGTACCATAAAATAGTTGGAATTCTGTGCCACCATGGCGGCACAATGGCACAGTGGGTTAGTACTGCTGCCTCACAGCGCCAGGGACCTGGGTCCGATTCCCGGCTTGGGTCACTATCTGTATGGAGTTTGCACGTTCTCCCCATGTTCTGCATGGGCTTCCTCCGGGTGCTCCCGTTTCCTCCCACAGTCCAAAGATGCGCGGGTTAGGTGGATTGGCCATGTTAAATTGCCCCTTAGTGTCAGGGGGGCTAGCTAAGGTAAATGCATGGGATTACGGGGATAGGGCCTGGGTGGGATTGTGGTCGGTGCAGACTCAATGGGCCGAATGGCCTCCTAGTGCACTGCAGGGATTCTATGATTCTATCTATGATTTATTTGAACCTTTGAATATGGAGACTGATGGGGTGGAAAGTGAGGACAAGGCGAACCCTGTTATGGATAGTTTCAGGTCAAGTCCAGCTTGAGAGACTTTAATACCAAATCTTGGCTGACACTCTAGTGTAATACTGAAGGCGTGCGCACTGTTGGAAATGCTGTTGTTTGGATGAGTCATTAAACCAAGGTTCTGTCTGTCATCACAGTTCACACTATTTGAAGAGGAGCAAGGGAGATCTTCCTGGTTCCCGAACAGTATTTACCCCTCAACCAACACCAACACAACCAACTTTCAAGTCATTACTGTAGCATAATGGTCAGCAGTTGAAGGACCAAGGATAGACATGTGGGCATGTGAGCTAATTGTTGAGTTGAAACAGCAAGAGGCAGGAAGGTCCATGCCATGCTTGCGGACTGAGCAAAGGTACTCCACAAAGCTATCACCCCGTGAGACTGGATACTGTACTGCCCACAGTGCGATGTAAAGGAACACGTGATCTGAGTTTAGAGGGCAGTCTTGGAATGGACAGAGACCTGTGTAGAAACCAGCATGGAGTTAACTCCTAGTGTGCACTATACTCTGTGGCCAGAATTCTCCAGTCTCGCACACCCCACTACCGCTGTCAGCAAGAATGGAAAACTGGGCGCTCAGCCAAATCTCCATTCACAGCAGTGGGACCGGATAATCCCAACCCTGGGTGAGGTTGGAGAATTCCGGCCTGTATATATGTACATAGCTATGTGTTACCAATGAGCAATTATTGTTAAACTATACAAGACTAAAAACTGCACTGAACAACGTACAACATTTTAGAACAATTACCATAAACCTGTCTGTGGGATCTTGCTGCATGCAAATTGGTTTTCGCACTCCCTACAGCAGTGATTATGTTCAAAGTTACTTTATTGGCTGCAATTGGACTGAGAGGGTGGGGGGGGGTCCTGAGATCATGAACGGCGCTATACAAATCTTTCTTCCTCTGTTCTATGACCAAGAAAGAAATGTATTCAATATTTGGCATGGATGGGAACTTGGATCTTTTACTGAAAGCTCAAAATAACTTTAGGAATTGCCACGTCAGACTCAAAGCAGCTGAAGGGACAGACCCACCAGAATCCTCTGCACAATCACTGTGGCCCTGCCAGAAAGTGCACATGGGAGGGTTTGGTGATGGAATCAACGGGCCACTTTGGGGAGAATGACGGGAAGGGAGATGGGGAAGAGAAGTCAAATTCCCAAATTGAAATTGAGAAATTATCTACAGCTGGCAAAGTTTTATTGAAACCCGTTCAGGAGTTGTGGTAGATTCAGTACAGTGAGTCAATCTGTCCTGGACCAATTCCCAGGCAGCAATTGAGAGAAATATACGTCAGAAGTTCAGCTAATAGATAGTGTGAGACTCAGTACACACCATGGGCGGCACTAATAAATCTCAGACCTTCATTATTGGCCTTAATTGTTCAGTTAAGATTCAGGCACTGAATGCAAAATAACTTTGAAGAAGTGTTTTTAATTAACCGCCACCTCTGGAGCTGCTCTGTCGGAGAGTTGGTGCTAACTCAATGGGCTGAATGGCCTCTTTCTGCATTGTAGGGATTCTATGATTGCGGGAAGAAACTGCAGGGCTATAGGCTAAATGAAGGCGAGTGAGATTAATTAGATAGCTCAACCAGAGAGCTGGTAACCCACAGTGAGCTGACTGCATTAACAATAACATCCCTTCAAAGTGAAAGCACTGTACAAGATATAGCCTTTCTTTAAAAAGTACAAGAACTTGTACTTGTCAAAGAGTGAGACTTTGTTTCCTGCACACTCTGTGATATTTCAAATGGGATGAGTTGTGTCTGTATGCCATGTTGTAATATCCTTTTAAGGGATTGCAGCATGACATCACTAGAAGGGAAGTGTGTCATGCGATCCAGTCTTAGTTACACTTTTGTCTGTCAGCAGAACACAGCACTGCTCTGATGTTTTTAAGCTTTCTACTGGTTATAGACAAGCTTCTCGAACCGCTTCAGCATGAGAACAGGCAAGACACTATTAGTGATTCACAATCAGCCATTTTCTCTCCGGCGCCCCTTTGTCGCCCTCAGTCTCATCAAGACACCCGGAGGAAACCCACGCAGACACGGGGAGAATGTGCATAGACAGTGACCCAAGCCGGGAATCGAACCCGGGTCCCTGGCGCTGTGAGGCAGCAGTGCTCACCACTGTGCCACCGTGCCACCCCTGTCAACCCTTATTTGTCAGCTTAGACAAGGAGAGAGTTGGCAGACGATATGACCATGAGGCAGGCTGTAGGGCTATAAGCGAGGCAGGTTAAATGACCGTCACAGTCAAGACTAACACTAGTGTGCAGAGGTGCTTCAACCAAGTGCATGCTTACAAGCATAAGAATCAGGATCAGGAATAGGTCACTCAGTCCTTCCAGCCAGCTCTGCCATTCGATAAGAACACGGCTCAACTGATTGTACCCTGAACCCCACATTCCCGGCGAACCCCCGATGACCTTTCACCCCCTTGTTATTCAAGAATCTATCGAGCTGAGCCTTAAAAATATTCAAAGACTCTGTTTCCACTGCCTTTTGAGGAAGAGAGTTCCAGAGATTCACCACCCTCTGCCGTCAATGAGCGACCCCTTATTTTAAACAGTGACTTCAATAAAGAAGGCATTTTATATTCACAGAACCTTAGAATGATGTAACAGGAAGGATGCCATTCAGCTCACTGAGTTACTAGCTCGCTTGTTGAGCTATCTAATTAATCCCACTGGCCTGCATTTACCCCTTAGCCCAGCAGTTTCTCCCCCACAATCCCATCATAGAATCCCTACAGTGCAGAAGGAGGCCATTCAGCCCATCGAGTCGGCACTGGCCACAATCCCACTCAGGCCCTATCTCCATAACCCCATGCATGTACCCTAGCTAAACCCCTGACACTAATGGGCAATTTAGCATGGCCAATCCACCTAACCCGCACATCTTTGGACTGTGGGAGGAAACTGGAGCACCCGGAGGAAACCCATGCAGACACGGGAAGAACATGCAAACCCCACACAGACAGTGACCCCCAAGGCCTGAATTGAACCCGGGTCCCTGGCGCTGTGAGAAAGCCGTGCTAACCACTGTGCCACTGTGCCTTACTAAGGCAACCACCGAATCTGCTTTCACCAACCATTTTGGCACGCCGTCCAGATCACAACAACTCGCGGCATTCAAAAACATTCCCTCCATGTGTGTCTGGCTTTACTCCCTAGTCACGCTAAACCTGTGGTCTCTGGTTAGCAACCTTTCAGCCACTGGAGACAGTTTGTCCTTCTGCACCCAATCGAAAGCCCTCCTCATTCTGAACACTTCGGCCAACTCCCAGCATCGCCTGTCTCTCTAGACGTGACTGAGACGCATCATCATCATCACCAGTACCATTCGAGTGAATCCACCCACTGCGAGGCCTTGTGACGTTCTTCCTGAAACGTTGCGCCAGGTATTGGATACAGTACTCTAGCTGAGGCCTAACACTGCAGCTGAGCCTGAATCTGTATGTTGGAGCGTGGAACAGCAGAAGCAAGTCTCCTCTCTGCTGTCCCACCTCACCGCACCGTGGAACCATATACATGATGTAGCAGCCAGCCCTTACTACACATGATGTTAATGTCCCTTACTGCAGGCTCTAAACACAGACTTCCCCAATCTTAAATAACCAAGATGAAATGAAACTTCAAACAATTACCATCAATAGCATGATGCGTGCTTCTCTATAAAGATTCCTCCTACGCCCCCCCCTCCACCGCCCACCTCTTCCAAACCCACGTTAATTAATATTTGCTTATAAGTTGATCTTACTTCTGCAATTTCTTGATGGATTAGCTTAAAGGTAGTTGGAGTGAGAAGTGGACAATGCGAGTGAGGGCAATGGTGACCAGAAAAAACGAAGAGCAAAGAACATAGAAAAGTACAGAACAGGAACAGGTCCTTTGGCCCTCCAAGTCCGTGTCAATCATGATGCCCCAACTAAACTAAAAAACAACCTTCTGCCCTTACCCGGTCCGTATCCCTCTATTCCCTCCCTACTCATGCACTCAGCCAGACGCCTCTTAAATGTTGCTAATGTGCCTGTTTCCACCACCTCCTCTGGCAGTGCGGCACCCACCACTCTCTGCGTGAAAAATGTACCCCGCACATCTCCCTTAAACGTTCCCCGAAGAACAAAGAAAATTACAGCACAGGAACAGGCCCTTCGGCCCTCCAAGCCTGCACTGACCATGCTCCCCGACTGAACTAAAACCCCCTACCCTTCCAGGGATCGTATCCCTCTACTCCCATCCTATATACGTCAGGGGGACGTATTTTACTCAGAGGGTGGTGGGGGCCTGGAATGCACTCCCAAGCAAGGTGATTGAGGCGGACACGCTGGGATCATTTAAGACTTATCTAGATAGCCACATGAACAGACTGGGAATAGAGGGATACAAAAGAATGGTCTAGTGGGCACATGAGCGGCGCAGGCTTGGAGGGCCGAAGGGCCTGTTCCTGTGCTGTATTGTTCTTTGTTCTTTATTCATGTATTTGTCAAGACACCCCTTAAAAATTACAAAATGCAGTGCCAATTAACAGATAGCAAAGAAAGCAGGTGGGCTCATGTTGAAACCCAGGATTGAACCAAAGACCTTTAGATCTTCAGTCTAACCTTCTCCCAACTGAGCTATTTCAGTTTGCCCCTCTCAACTTGAACCTGTGCCCCCTTGTAATTGACAGTTCCACCCTGGGAAAAAGCCTCCGACTATCCACCCTGTCCATGCCTCTCATAATCAGGTCACCCCTCAGCCGCCAGCTTTCCAGTGAAAACAATCCCAGTTTATTCAACCTCTCCTCATAGCCAGCACCCTCAAGACCAGGCAACATCCTGGTGAACCTTCTTTGCACTCTCTCCAAAGCTTCCAAGTTCTTCTGGTAGTGTGGTGACCAGAACTGCACGCAATACTCCAAATGCGGCCTAACCAAGGTTTTATATAGCTGCAACAGGATTTCCCAACTCTTGTACTCAATGCCCCGGCTGATGAAGGCGAGCTTTCTTGGGGTGGGTCAGACTAATGTAGCACCTGTCTGGTCACATTCTGAAATCCTTGGATGTCTCAAAGATCTCGGGCGGATTGTAACTGCCAATGGGGGGCTGGTGAGTTGCTGGGTGGCGTGTGTTCAAACTTGAGCAGGGGTTTAAATCCCCAAAGAATTGCCAGCATGCCAGAAAGTCGACACAATTCTACTCAATTGAAACTGACAGGCTGGGAAGGTGCCAAGATGTGTAGGTTAGGGGGATTTGTGAGGTAAATGCGTGGGGTTCCTGGGATAGGGGGACATGGAGGGCAGGGGGGTGGGGGGGGCATGGGTAAGATTCTCTGTCAAAAAGTCAATGCAGACTCGGCGGGCTGAATGGCCTCCTTCTGCACTGTTGGGATTCTATGATCCTGAACTTCAAGCTAATGTTTATATTTTTAAAACTGTCCAAAGGCTGCCAAAGGTGGTTGCCCAAGAATCACCTGACGTCTATGAAGGGCATAGATTGGGTGAACAGTGGGAAGCTTTTTCCCAGGTCGGAGGTGACGAACACAAGGGGTCACAGGTTCAAGATGAGGGGCAAGGTTCAACCCAGATGTCAGGGGGACGTATTTTACACAGAGGGTGGTGGGGGCCTGGAATGCACTCCCAAGCAAGGTGATTGAGGCGGACACGCTGGGATCGTTTAAGACTTATCTAGATAGCCACATGAACAGACTGGGAATAGAGGGATACAAATGAATGGTCTAGTGGGCACATGAGCGGCGTAGGCTTGGAGGGCCGAAGGGCTTGCTCCTGTGCTGTATTGTTCTTTGTTCTTTGTTCTACTGTGAATTGGAAAACACTCCCTTATCTCAAGGGGGAACAATAGTGACATTCCAGACCGATGTTTAATCAACGGCTTTTCCCGAATCCGATTCTAAAGGGTATTATCAAATTGAATGGGTCATTCAAAAACACTGGCAGGGTCAAGATGTCAAAGAGCAACACAGGATGTGTAATCAACACACCACCCCTTGTGGAAAAAATAGTTTGGAACGTGTGGAAGTCACATCATGAGGAAACCATGTTTGCTTTTAAGCTTTTAAGCCAGTTAGAAGCTGCTTGCTGTCAGAGCTCCAACAAAAATAATTCGCTATAAGTCACCCAAGAAGCCAAAGTCATCAAGAGCAATAATTTGAAAGAGGGAGGACCCACCAGCAAAGGACTCCCCAACCTGCCCCAGTTAAAATTCACCAGTTAAAATTCACCTAGAAATTTGACTACAAGTAATCTCAGAGCCAGCTCAGTATCCTGCCCTTTACAAGACTCTCACACATTAAAGTATTGAAGCCATCTAAGAAACTACAGGCCTGCCACATAGGAGCTGGAGACCAGAAAACAGAAACTGAGATAGTTACAATCTATCAGAGTCTGTTACCCCCATCTGTACGTGAATTTTTGTCAGTGTGTGTTGAGACGTCATGTTTAATTCAGGGTAAGTGTGTGAGAATAGTAGCTTTCTTTATTTTTAAACTCTCAAAAGAGCTTGCTGCTGGAATTATTTAATTGGGATGCCCAAGCTGAGAGTAAAGAAAACACCCACTTTTACAAAGAAACTTTTCTTTTATTCATTCGTGGAACATAGGCTTCGCTGGCTGGCCAGCATTTATTGCCCATCCCTAGTTGTCGAGGGCGGTTAAGAGTCAACCACATTGCTGTGGCTCCGGAGTGACATGTAGGTCAGACCGGGTAAGGACGGCAGATTTCCTTCCCTAAAGGGCATTAGTGAACCAGATGGAATTTTCCAACAATGGTTTCATGGTCATCAGTAGATTCTTAATTCCAGATATTTTTTATTGAATTCAAATTCCACCATCTGCCGTGGTGGGATTCGAACCTTGGTCCCCAGAACAGTAGCTGGGTTAATGGCCCAGCAATAATATCACTAGGCTATCGCCTCCCCATATTTATACATAAAAGCTAACTTCTGTTCATGACAGGTGGAAGCAACTTGAGAAAAGTCCCCGCTTCCACTTGCCTTTTCTCCATCTGTCCCTTCTTTTGACTCACTTACACCTCCCTGATCACCGCAGAAGTTGCACTTCAGTAAGATGTTGAACAGCCATGGCCTACTCTTTCCTTCATCCTGTTATAGAACCATAGAATCCTTACAGGCAGAAAGTGGCCATTTGGCTCAACAAGCCTGCACCATCTTACCTTGACGCAACACCCCGTCCTAATTCCATAATTCCATACATTTACCATGACTAATGCCACTGGCCTTCAAATCTTGGGACACTAAGAGGCAATTTATCATGGCCAATCCAACTGACCTGCACATCTTTGTTTAAAGTTTATTTATTAGTGTCACAAGTAGGCTTACATTAACATTGCAATGAAGCTACTGTGAAAACCCCCTCATCGCCACACTCCAGCGCCTGTTCGGGTACACTGAGGGAGAATTTAGCATGGCCAATGCAGCTAACCGGCACGTCTTCCGGACTGTGGGAGGAAACCGGAGCACCCGGAGGAATTCAGACACGGGGAGAACATGCAGGCGCCGCACAGACAGTGACCCAAGCCAGGAATCGAACCTGTGTCCCTGGTGCCGTGAGGCAGCAGTGCTAACCACCGTGCCACCGTGCCGCCACATGGAGTGTGGGAGGAAACCAGAGCATCCGGAGGAAACCCACGCAGACACGAGGAGAACGTGCAGACTCCACACAGACAGTCACCCGAGGCTCTGATGCTGTGAGGCACCAGTGTTAGCCACCGTGCCACCCACCCCCTCAAACAGGTCGGTCACTTTTAAATTCCGCTCCTTGGTTCTGGAAGCAGCCAGGTGGAACTTAGGAACAAAGGGTAAGTGCGGCAGAGGAGGAGTTGTAGAAAAAGATCACAGTGTCACTGAGAGCCACTTTAATGAAAGTCTTGGTTGTACGAGATAGAGTGGCATTCAGAAGCAGATTGCCAGCTTGTAAGTGAGGGGCAAAGAGATGCAGAAGGAGATGGGCAGGGAGAATGTTGTGATCGTGGATCAGACCCCCAGGTTTCTGGTACGAGCCTGTCAGCATCCAATATCTTTTTGTTCAAAGCAGACAAAGTTTGAGATCCTCGGTACTCAGTAAGAGAATCACAGTTTTGAACAAACAAGATAAAGTGTAATATACAAGATCAGAAAAATAAAACAATTTACAATATCTACTTCATACTCTAACATTCAAGGTTAACATGAGGCACATGTGAACTAGCAGGCTAACTGTGGTCTGACACACACACACTGCACAATAAGTAGCAAATGCAACCAAAACAGATCCCAGGAATTTCTCAGCAACCCACATCAGTGTTCAATGTGAGTTGCATGATCTTGTTATGAGGGATCGCAAGTCTTCACGCTTCCCTTTTGAAGAACTAGCCTCAGAATTCCTTCCAAAAGGCACTCCGATTCGGACTGCCTCAACAACTCTCACTTCCCAGGGTTACAGCCTCGTCTCCTGAGAGAATCATAGAATCATAGAATCCCTACAGTGCAGAAGGAGGCCATTCAGCCCATCGAGTCTGCACCGACCACAATCCCACCTTGGCCCTATCCCCTATTATGTTTCATTGGATCCCCGAACGTGTATTCCAGCAACAACTCACAGGCACAACTTCAGCTCTTCGACTACGTCAAGCAGAACGCCACTGCTCCAAGGGATGACCTTTGCCCCAGCGGCCCACAGCACAGAATTGCTAACGTTTTGCGGCCTTTTCAGCTCTTTAAGGCTTCTCCCACATCCTCAGTGGTCTGAGTCAGCCAACCCCACTCTTCATAGCTGAGAGTGCTTTATCTGCATTCTTCTCCTGCTCGTGACTATCTCCCCCAATAAAACTGCCTGACCATTGAATTGACTGGTGACCTATCAAAACACTCCACGGGGGCCCCGCACTTGTTATCAGACGCAGTCACATGTAACAAGCATTGGAACAGGGGTGGCACGGTAGCACAGTGGTTAGCACTGCTGCCTCACAGCGCCCGGGACCTGGGTTCAATTCCCGGCTCGGGTCACTGTCTGTGTGGAGTCTGCACGTTCTCCCCGTGTCTGCATGGGTTTCCTCTGGGTGCTCCAGTTTCCTCCCACAGTCCAAAGATGTGCGGGTTAGGTTGATTGGCCGTGCTAAATTGGCCCTTAGTGTCAAGGGATTAAGAGGGTAAACATGTGGGGTTACGGGGATAGGGCCTGGGTGGGATTGTGGTTGGTGCAGACTCGATGGGCCAAATGGCCTACTTCTGCACTGTGGGGATTCTATGAACATCCTGTCCTCTAAATGTTACAACGTCCAGAGGTGCCAGCTTACAAAGCACAAAAAAAATTTGCTTTCATGGCAAGAATAATATGTTCCCTTAAACATTCGTGTTCTTCAAATCTAAAGCATGGATTGAGGCCCAGATAAGAACATTTTTATGATGCTGAACAACTTATTGCAACAAAAGGAATCTCAGCCAAAATGCATGTATTTGATTTAAAGCATACATTGTGTCTCTGTGGTGAGGAGGGGGCCTGAGATATTCTGCTGTAAATTTTGTTATGTTAAAATGTGACACCGCATTCAGCTTGTGAGATCTGTTGTCAGAATACACAACACGCGAATAAAAATACATCTTGAGGAAACAGCCAATGGACCTCATGGGGCTTGCTGTCTTGCTTATACAAATGGGGACTGGAAAATGTGAAGCCAACCTTGCAACCCTTGTGGTGTCAGCGCGATGCAGCGAGAAATAAAAACCAACCCTCAAATAAAGGCAGCCAAGAAAAATCTATTGTACCATAACCGGACAAAATGCTCACTGCAGGAACTTGAATTTCTCACCAGCCATCTGATTATATTTATATCTCTCTACCTCTATAACTTGCCCCCTTTACAGATCTGCCAGTTATTCTGAGTCATAGAGTCATGGAGGTTTACAGCATGGCAACAGGCCCTCCGGCCCAACTTGTCCATGCCGCCCTTTTTTTTAAACCCCTAAGCTAGTCCCAATTGCCCGCATTTGGCCCATATCCCTCTATATCCATCTTACCCATGTAACTGTCTAAATGCTTTTTAAAATACAAAATTGTACCCGCCTCTACTACTGCCTCTGGCAACTTGTTCCAGACACTCACCACCCTCTGTGTGAAAAAATTGCCCCTCTGGATCCTTTTGTATCTCTCCCCTCTCACCTTAAATCTATGCCCTGTGGTTTTAGACTCCCCTACCTTTGGGAAAAGATATTGATTATCTAGATGATCTATGCCCCTCATTATTTTATAGACCTCTATAAGATCATCCCTCAGCTTCCTATGCTTCAGGGAAAAAAAGTCCCAGTCTATCCAGCCTCTCCTTATAACTCAAACCATCAAGACCCGATAGCATCCTAGTAAATCTTTCCTGCACTCTTTCTAGTTTAATAATATCCTTTCTATTATAGGGTGACCAGAACTGTACACAGTAAAGGGCACAAATGGTGTTGGCATCCATTATCTCCCCCTCTTTTAGTGTCCCCAAAGATTCATGATGTGTCACTTCAGCCATGACACAATTGATAGTAACATTTGCCCTAGAACCGTAAGGTTATGGGCTCAAATCGCACTCCTGGCAAGTTGAGCCTAAACCTAAGCCAACACTCCATTTCATTTGATTTGATTTACTATTGTCACATGTATTGTGACAATACAGTGAAAAGTATTGTTTCTTGCGCGCTATACAGGCAAAACATACCATTCATAGAGTACGTAGGGGAGAAGGAAAGAAGATGATGCGGAATATAGTGTTACAGTCAGAGACATATGCCGGAATTTTACCGGTCCGCCTCCCCCAATTACGGGGCGGGCAGGGCTCAGAATTCTCCGTTGGCCTCGGGTGGGATTTGACGAGCCTCGCCCGAGCAAGGTCGTAAAATACCGGCTAGAGAATTCCTACAACGCAGAAGGAGGCTATTCGGCCCATCAAGCCTGCACCGAACACAATCCCACCCAGGCCCTATCCTCATAACCCCATGCATTTACCCTGCTAATTCCCCTGACACTAAGGTTCAATTTAGCATGGCCAATCAACCTAACCCACACATCTTTGGACCGTGGGAGGAAACCGGAGCACCCGGAGGAAACCCACGCAAAGTACAGATTCCACACAGACAGTCACCCGAGGTCAGAATTGAACCTGGGTCCCTGGTGCTATGAGGCAGCAATGCTAACCACTGTGCCGCTGTGCTGCCCATGTCATGGCTAGGGTGTAGAGAAAGATCTACTTATTGCGAGGTAGGTCCATTCAAAAGTCTGACAGCAGCAGGGAAGAGGCTGTTCTTGAGTCGGTTGGTATGTGACCTCAGACTTTTGTATCTTTCTTCCGACGGAAGAAGTTGGAAGAGAGAATGTCCGGGGTGCATGGGGTCCATGGTAATGCATTGTAGAGGGTGCTGCATTTTAAGTGAAATGTTAAACTCTCTGAAATGGGAATAAATTATCCCTTTTAGATAAAGTGCAGGAGAGTTTCTGCCTGAATCCTGGCCAATATTCATCCAGTAAGAAGTTTAACAACACCAGGTTAAAGTCCAACAGGTTTATTTGGTAGCAAAAGCCACACAAGCTTTCAGAGCTCAAAGCCCCTTCTTCAGGTGAGTGGGAATTCTGTTCACAAACAGGGCATATAAAGACACAGACTCAATTTACATGAATAATGGTTGGAATGCGAATACTTACAACTAATCAAGTCTTTAAGAAACAAAACAATGTGAATGGAGAGAGCATCAAGACAGGTTAAAAAGATGTGTATTGTCTCCAGACAAGACAGCCAGTGAAACTCTGCAGGGCCACGCAACTGTGGGAGTTACAAATAGTGTGACATGAACCCAATATCCCGGTTGAGGCCGTCCTCGTGTGTGCGGAACTTGGCTATCAGTTTCTGCTCAGCGACTTCATCAATATTCCACATCAATATTCATCCCACAGCCAAGAGGGACAAAATCACGTCGTTTATCTGAGCATTATCACACAGCTGGTCGTGAGGCTTTAAAGTACACAAACTGGCTGCTGCATTTTCTACAATATAACAATGACTATTTTTAAAAATAAAGTATTCAAATGGTTATGAGGCATTTATTATGTACAACGCTAATTTGAGGGATGGCGCGGTGGCACAGTGGTTAGCGATGCTGCTTCACAGCGCCAGGGACCCAGGTTCGATTGCCGCTTGGGTCACTGTCCATGCGGAGTCTGCACGTTCTCCCCATGTCTGCGTGGGTTTCCTCCGGGTGCTCCGGTTTCCTCCCACATCCTGAAAGACATGTTGGCTAGGTGCATTGACCCAACAGGTGCCAGAGTGTGGCGACTTGGGGAATTTTATGGTAACTTCATTGCAGTGTTAATGTAAGACTTACTTGCGACTAATAAATAAACTTTAAAAAGCCACCTCCTTGCCTGCTCCAAAAAACAACTCAAATTGAATCCCCAGGGGACATAAGAACATAAGAAATAGGAGCAGGAGTAGGCCATCTAGCCCCTCGAGCTTGCCCCGCCGTTCAATAAGATCATGGCTGATCTGAAGTAGATCAGTTCCACTTACCCGCCTGATCCCTATAACCCCTAATTCCCTTACCGATCAGGAATCCATCTATCCGTGATTTAAACATATTCAACGAGGTAGCCTCCACCACTTCAGTGGGCAGAGAATTCCAGAGATTCACCACCCTCTGAGAGAAGAAGTTCCTCCTCAACTCTGTCCTAAACTGACCCCCCTTTATTTTGAGGCTGTGCCCTCTAGTTCTAGTTTCCTTTCTAAGTGGAAAGAATCTCTCCATCTCTACCCTATCCAGCCCCTTCATTATCTTATAGGTCTCTATAAGATCCCCCCTCAGCCTTCTAAATTCCAACGAATACAAACCCAATCTGCTCAGTCTCTCCTCATAGTCAACACCCCTCATCTCTGGTATCAACCTGGTGAACCTTCTCTGCACTCCCTCCAAGGCCAATATATCCTTCCGCAAATAAGGGGACCAATACTGCGCACAGTATTCCAGCTGCGGCCTCACCAATGCCCTGTACAGATGCAGCAAGACATCTCTGCTTTTATATTCTATCCCCCTTGCGATATAGGCCAACATCCCATTTGCCTTCTTGATCACCTGTTGCACCTGCAGACTGGGTTTTTGCGTCTCATGCACAAGGACCCCCAGGTCCCTCTGCACAGCAGCATGTTGTAATTTCTTTCCATTTAGATAATAATCCAATGGGGAGACGGGCAAGATTCAAGCTGACAAGAAAAGGCATTGCACCTGATCTTGGACTTGATCTTAGCCAAAAGGCTGAGAAGCAAAGGACTCAGTGTCACTTTTTTCCCTCCTGTCTGTGGGATCCTTTGTATGGTTTGCTTCAGTCAAAAGACTTCATTTTAAGGTACTTCTGCCCCTGTGTAACTAACTCTGCTAAGCTTTAAAGCTAACTTGACCACATTTTAAAACTCCGCTGGTAATTTTTAAAGTAAAGTTTATTTATTAGTCACAAGTTGGCTTACATTCACATTGCAAGTTATTGTGCAAATTCCCCAGTCGCCACATTCTGGCGCCTGTTCAGGTACACTGAGAGAGAATTTAGCATGGCCAGTGCACTTAACCAGCACATCTTTGGACATGGGAGGAAACCAGAGTACCCGAAGGAAACCCACACAGACGCAGGGAGAACGTGCAAACTCCACACAGACCTAAGGTGGGAATTGAACCCGGGTCCCTGGCACATTGAGGCAGCAGTGCTAACCACTATGCCACTGTGCCACTCCAATTCTGGGATGAGCATAGAAATTGACTGCATTTAAAAGTACCATAAGAACATAAGAACTAGCAATGAGGACCATCAGAGGATACAGCAGGATATAGGTCAGTTGGAGACTTGGGCAGAGAGATGGCAGGTGGAGTTTAATCCGGACAAATGTGAGGTAATGCATTTTGGAAGGTCTAATACAGATAGGAAGTATACAGTAAATGGCAGAACACTTAAGAGTATTGATAGGCAAAGGGAACTGGGTGTACAGGTTTACAGGTCACTGAAAGTGGCAATGCAGGTGGAGAAGATAGTCAAGAAGGCATATGGCATGCTTGCCTTCATCGGCTGGGGTATTGAGTTTAAAAATTGGCAAGTCATATTGCAGCTTTATAGAACCTTAGTTAGACCACACTTGGAATATAGTGTTCAATCCTGGTCGCCACACTACCAGAAGGATGTGGAGGTTTTGGAGAGGGTACAGAAAAGATTTACCAGGATGTTGCCTGGTATGGAGGACATTAGCTATGAGGAGAGGTTGGAGAAACTTGGTTTGTTCTCACTGGAGCGACGGAGGTTGAGGGGAGACCTGATAGAAGTCTACAAGATTATGAGAGACATGGACAGAGTGGATAGTCAGAAGCTTTTTCCCAGGGTGGAAGAGTCAATTACTAGGGGGCATAGGTTTAAGGTGCGAGGGGCAAGGTTTAAAGGAGATG
Organism: Mustelus asterias; assembly: GCF_964213995.1. Classification (NCBI taxonomy): domain Eukaryota; kingdom Metazoa; phylum Chordata; class Chondrichthyes; order Carcharhiniformes; family Triakidae; genus Mustelus; species Mustelus asterias. The sequence goes on along the minus strand of NC_135803.1, from coordinate 148,988,032 downwards.
TACGAGGTAGATTTTTTACACAGAGAGTAGTGGGTGCCTGGAACTCGTTGCCGGGGGGGAGATAGTGGAAGCGGATACGGTAGTGACTTTTAAGGGACGTCTTGACAAATACATGAATAGGTTGGGAATAGAGGGATATGGTCCCCAGAAGGGTAGGGGGTTTTAGTTCAGTTGGGCAGCATGGTCGGTGCAAGCTTGGAGGGCCGAAGGGCCTGTTCCTGTGCTGTAATTTTCTTTGTTCTTTGTTCTTTGAGCAGGAGGAAGCCATCTGACCCCTCAAGCCTGCTCCGCCATTCAATAAGATCATGGCTGATCTTTTCGTGGGCTCAGCTCCACTTACCCGCCCGCTCACCATAACCCTTAATTCCTTTACTGTTCAAAAACCTATCTATCCTTGCCTTAAAAACATTCAATGAGGTAGCATCAACTCCTTCACTGGGCAGGGAATTCCACCATGTCAGCAGAAACAACAAGTCTTTCGTGGTCACACAGCTGCCAATTATTTATGTAAGTTGGAGACTGTGTGTGCCCGGTCTTGCAATAACACAAATAAGCATTCATATATTGTAGTAACAGTTATCTATTCAGTTCTGTTCTGTCCAAGGTTTGGATCAAGTCTGTATTGGGACCAGCTTCTGCCGGTTTCTGTCTCTCTCTCTCTCTCTCCCTCTCAAGTAATCCTTATTCACTTTCTGATATGTTAATTTTAAATGATGCTCAGTAAAAGAGGTTCAACTTCAGACCAGTTCTGCCCACGTCTCTTCTAAGAGAAGAACAGACCCTACACTGTCCAAGTTTGTAGAAATGTTCCCCTAATTTGTCCATTTCCCCCCACAATAATTTCTAAAGCTTGTTCGCCATGATCTATTCCTTTCTCAACTTCTGCTCATCTTTTTCCAAACTTCCATCTTCCCCCTGCTTTTTCCTTCAGTCACCAGCCCAACACCTCACTTCTCGAACATCCCCGAAGCATTCTCTCCGTCCCCCGTTCTTTTAACCGCCCATTAATGTCTCACACGTTTCCCCCGCTGTTTCCTACTACACTCAGAATAGCAGCCAGACCACAAAAATGTTCAATATCTATTCCTCCTGCTCACCCGATTCACATCTCACTTCCCCATGGCACTTCATTTGCTCTCCTGCCCCCCTATCAAATCAAATTGCCTCCCACAAACCGCCTCCTCTCACCTATCGTCACCAGATTCACTTGCTCACAAGGGGGTCTCCTGTTCTCACTCCATGTGAGAATGTTCCAGGAGATCTTGGGGCTAAAGGGATCATGGGGATAAGGCAGGATCAGGATATTGCATTTGATGATCAACCATGATCAAAATGAATGGTGGAGCAGGCTCGAAGGGCCGAATGGCCTATTTCTGCTCCTACATCTTACTGGAAGTGCAAACCATTCCTTTCCTGCTGCAGGTTCTCACATTGATAATCTTCTCCATCCCCAAGCATGGAATCCCATGGATCTGCCAATCCACAAATCTTCACACAGCAAGTAGCCTCTGACTGACCGTGGGATGTATAGCAATGGCCGAAATTGGGCCCAACCCAACATCCAGCCCAAAAATGACCATTTGGCTCCCAACAATTGTACTTCAGGACACAGGCTGCCAAAAAGCTTGATTCTTGAGGGTGAAAGGTTATTGGGGGGTGGGGAGGGGGAGGTGGAGAGCAAGGCTGGAATAACAGGCTTGAGGTTACAATCAGGTCGGCCATCATCTTATTGAATGGTGGTGCAGGCTGAAGGGGCTGCGTGGCCGTCTCCTGCTCCTAATTCGGATGTCTGTTCATATACATGCCTTTGATTTTGTACTTCAGTTTTATCCGCAGTTTGAATGATTATTAACCAATTTTTAACAACTTCAGAATTTCAACAGGAAATATGTAACCAATCACCTCAAGGGAGGTGATGGTCTAGTGGTATTATCACTAGACTATTAATCCAGAAATTAATGTTCTGGGGACCTGGGTTCGAATCCCACCCGAAACCGAGACTCTGTCTACACTTCCCACTGCCTCGGAAAAGCAGCCAGCATAATTAAGGACCCCACGCACCCCGGACATTCTCTCTCCCACCTTCTTCCATCAAGAAAAAGATACAAAAGCCTGAGGTCCACGTACCAAGCGAATCAAGAACAGCTTCTTCCCTGCTGCCATCAGACTTGTGAATGGGTCTACCTTATATTAAGCTTATCTTTCACTACACCCCAGCTATGACTGTAACACTACATTCTGCGCTCTCTCCTTTCCTTCTCTATGAACGGTATGCTTTGTCTGTATAGCGCGCGAGAAGCAATACTTTTCACTGTATACTAATACATGTGACGATAATAAATCAAATCAAAATCAAATCAAATCAACCTGTATCAACTGTTTCTGGCTGGCTGGAAACAGCCTAACAGGCGGCAATTTGGATCCAGTGTTGCCGACTGGTCCCAGTTCGCACTTAGCGACTGTTCCCGCCATTATGGTGAGCTCATTTCTTCTCATTCTGGGCGAGCAACGCCACGGGAGATCAGCTGCCGTCTTGAAAAGGGAACTGCTGTGACACACGGAGTTACCAACAATTTTATAACTATTTCTAAAAGCAGAAGAGAAATGAAACTGCGGAAGCAAGCGACAGTGTGCAGTCAGTTCCAGAAAGTGGATACAGCCGGCTGTGTACAACCTCACTCAGTCAAATCATCACACCGGGTTCAGAAGAAGCGCAGCAACTTCAGCAACTGTGGGGTGCAAACTGGAGGATGTTCAAGAGTGACGGTTTTGCATTTATGAAAGACATCGAGAGGATGGTAAGTGTATTTAGATTTCATGATGGACCCAGGTCCTTTTCCACATAGAAACATAGAAACCCTACAGTGCAGAAGGAGGCCATTCGGCCCATCGAATCTGCACCGACCACAATCCCACCCAGGCCCTACCCCCACATATTTACCCGCTAATCCCTCTAACCTACGCATCTCAGGGGCAATTTTAACCTGGCCAATCAACCTAACCCGCACATCTTTGGACTGTGGGAGGAAACCGGAGCACCCGGAGGAAACCCATGCAGACACGAGGAGAATGTGCAAACTCCACACAGACAGTGACCCGAGCCAGGAATCGAACCCGGGACCCTGGAGCTGTGAAGCAGCAGTGCTAACCACTGTGCTACCATGCCGCCCTATGGGGGGGTGGGGGTCATAAACTGACTGGGAAAGTTACACCCGCAGACGAAAAGGGCAAAGTAGCTTTCCAGCTTTGACTTAACTTCATAAAAAAAATCAAAACCAAAATTATAGAGTGAAATAAGTTTATATATTTATTATTTTACTGTTCATTCTTGCAGATGACACCAAGATTGGTGGCATAGTGGACAGTGAAGAAAGTTATCTCCAATTGCAACGGGATCTTGATCAATTGGGCCAGTGGGCTGACGAAGGGCAGATGGAGTTTAATTTAGACAAACGCGAGGTGATGCATTTTGGTAGATTGAACCAGGGCAGGACTTACTCAGTTAATGGTAGGGCGCTGGGGAGAGTTACAGAACAAACAGATCTCGGGGTAAATGTTTATAGCTCCTTGAAAGTGGAGTCACAGGTGGGCAGAGTGGTGAAGAAGGCATTCGGCATGCTTGGTTTCATCGGTCAGAACATTGAATACAGGAGTTGGGACGTCTTGTTGAAGTTGTACAAGACATTGGTAAGGCCACACTTGGAATACTGTGTGCAATTCTGGTCACCCTATTATAGAAAGGATATTATTAAATTAGAAAGAATGCAGAAAAGATTTACTAGGATGCTACCGGAACTTGATGGATTGAGTTATAAGGAGAGGCTGAATAGACTGGGATTTTTTTCTCTGGAGCGTAGGAGGCTGAGGGGTGACCTTATAGAGGTCTATAAAATAATGAGGGGCATAGACAAGGTAGATAGTCAATATCTTTTCCCAAAGGGAGGGGAGTCCAAAACTAGAGGGCATAGGTTTAAGGTGAGAGGGGAGAGATACAAAAATGTCCAGAGGGGCAATTCTTTCACACCGAGTGTCTGGAACAAGCTGCAAGATGTAGTAGTAGAGGGATTGCAACGGGATCTTGATCAATTGGGCCAGTGGGCTGACGAATTACAACCTCTATGCCACCAATCTTGGTGTCATCTGCAAGAATGAGCAGTAAAATAATAAATATATAAACTTATTTCACTCTATGATTTTGGTTTTGATTTTTTTTATGAAGCTAAGTCAAAGCTGGGAACAAGAGGTAGTAGTAGAGGCGAGTATAATTTTATATTTTAAAAAGCATTTAGACAGTTACATGGGTGCGATGGGTATAGAGGGATATGGGCCAAACGCGGGCAATTGGCATTAACTTAGGGGTTTTAATAAAAAGGGCGGCATGGACAAGTTGGGCCGAAGGGCCTGTTTCCATGCTGTAAACCTCTATGACTCTACGACTCTATTCTCTCCCCTTTCCTCCTTCCTATTTAGAGTAAGTCTTGTTCAGCTACACCCCAACAGATGCAGTGGGGTGGGGTTAAACTAGCCTCCAGTTTCCCCATTCCGCATAATTTTAGGGGCTCTTTTACACCCCCCCCACCCCACTGCTTGCTCCCCACCCCCTCTTAAATCCACTCAATACTCTGTTTCAGTGAGCTGCACATTAACTATGCTAGCTTACATCGCCATCTCCAATCTACCCTAAGTATGATAGTTTGAAGTTTCTTTATTAGTGTCACAAGAGGGCTTACGTTAACACTGCAATGAACTTACTGTGAAAATCGCCATGCTCCGGCACCTGTTCGGGTACACTGAGGGAGAATTTAGCACGGCCAGTGCACCTAACCGGCACGTCTTTCGGACTGTGGGAGGAAACCGGAGCACCCGGAGGAAACCCACACAGACACAGGGAGAACGTGCGGACTCTGCATAGACAGTGACCCAAGCCGGGAATCAAACCCAGGTGCCTGGCGTTGTGAGGCAGTAGTGCTAACCACAGTGCCACCGTGCATGCCCATGTGTCCTGGGCAAGTGGTGGTGTGTTGACAATGAAAAGCAGAGGGAGGGGAGGTGTTTATTTTTAGATGACAATCAATCAGACAGATCTGCATAGAGAGAGAGTATTTCCTTTCGGGAGACTGAATCTCTGATCTCTGGAGCCTGACCGCTTGGGAGGACACTGGGGAAGAAGGGAGCAGAAGAGTACAGAAGAATGAGAGGGGATTTGATTGAGGTATATAAAATACTCAACGGGATTGATAAAGTAAATGTTAACCAAATGTTCCCGCTTCTAGAACAGTCTAGGACAAGAGGTCATAGTTGTAGAGTAAGAGGGGGGAGATTCAAGACAGAGATAAGGAGACACTACTTCTCACAGAGGGTTGTGAATCTATGGAACTCACTGTCCCAGAGTGCAACAGATTCAGAATCAATCAATGGATTCAAGAAAAGGCAGGCAAGTGGAGTTAAGATGAGATGGAGATCAGCCATGATCATATAGAATGATGGAGCGGGCTCGAAGTACTGAATTTCCTACACCTGCTCCTAATTCCTATGTCCCTTTGTTCCTATGTTCCTAACAAATGGAAAGCTCAGCTGTAGTTTTAGTGCATAGCGTCCACTCTGTATTCTTCTTCCTAAAATGCATCACCTCAAATTTCAGACCCCTAGTGGATTATAGTCATCCTGCCCAACACAGCTATTGGTAGTAGATTAGACACGTTTAACCACACTATCCTTTTCCAGGCACCTCTCCTCCATCTAGCTCAATGGGACTAGACTTGTAAAGTTCCATTTTTACCTGTTCAGTCATAGTTAATCTGATTCCGGTCTTGGGTGACTCTCTGTGTGGAGCCTATACGTTCACCCCGTGTCTGTGTAGGTTTCCACAAGGTGCCCCGGTTTCCTTCCACAGTCCAAGGATGTGCAGGTTAGGTAGAATAGCCATGCTAAATTGCCCTTAGAGACCCCATGTACCCCGGACATTCTCTCTTCCACCTTCTTCCGTCAGGAAAAAGATACAAAAGTCTGAGATCACATACCAACCGACTCGAGAACAGCTTCTTCCCTGCTGCCATCAGACCTTTGAATGGACTTACCTCATATTAAGTTGATCTTTCTCTACACCCTAGCTATGACTGTAACACTACATTCTGCACTCTCTCCTTTCCTTCTCTATGAACGGTATGCTTTGTCTGTACAGCACGCAAGAAACAGTACTTTTCACTGCATTCCAATACATGTGACAATAATAAATCGAATCAAGTCAAATCAAAAGATGTGCAGGTTAGGTGGATTGGCCATGCTAAATTGCCCCTATTGTCCCAAGATATGTAGATTAGGTAGATTAGCCATGGTAAATGTATGGGATTACAGGGATAAGGAAGGGGGTAGTCCTGGATAAGATGCGCTGTTGGAGAGTTGATGCAGACTCGATGGACCAAGTAGCCTCCTTCTGCACTGTAAGGATTCTATGATTCTATGATTCGTCCTCCCATATCTTTCCCTCTGAAGCCCCCAATGATATATAGTGTCCTGAAGAGCTCCTCCATCGCCCATAGCATCATTGAAAGCAGGGCCAATCCGGCACCCCTTGTGTACAGGTTGCAATGATGTTGCAGGACACCGTCCTATCCATCACTGAACACCAGCCAATTAATCTGCATAGCTTGACCCTACTCCCTTTGTCAAGGCAGACGATCCTTCATTCTATGATATGTCCTTTTAATTGATGTTGGGTGAGAAATATATATTGTCCAGGATGCCAGGGGAAAGTCCCCTGTGTTCTCCAGTTTAATGTCTCAACTAAGCGGCACGGTGGCACAATGGTTAGCACTGCTGCCTCACAGTGACAGGGATTTGGTTTGGATTCCAGGCTTGGGTGGAGTTTCCACGTTCTCCCCTTGTCTGCCTGGGTTTGCTCCGCATGCTCCGGTTTCCTCCCACAATCCAAAGATATGCAGGTTAGGTGGATTGGCCATGCTAAATTGCCACTTAGTATCAGGGGAACTAGCTAGGATAAATGCATGGGGTTAAGGGGATAGAGCTTGGGTGGGATTGTGGTCGGTGCAGACTTGATGGGCCGAATGGCCTCCTTCTGCACTGTAGGATTCTATGGTTCTATGACAACACCTTAAATAGTGAAACATTCCCACAATACTGCACCTTAGTGCCACCAGTAGAGTCTCAAATGCCTTGAATAGGACTTAAACCCACAATCTTCTGATTCAAAGGTAAATGTGCTATTATTGAGCTCTGATTGACAAAGTGACAAAGACATTACACAAAAGTTACGTTTTGCAAAGTGAAGGATTTTTTAAAATGATATTTCTCAATTTACTTTACAATAGGATATTCGCAAGAATTGCTTGAGTGTTATACTGCTTGTCTTATTCAAGTGCATCCTCGTTTGGGGTCGCTTTCCTGTTTACCTGCCTTGCGATGGACCGAGGATGGCCAGAACGATTGACTGCAGCAACAGGGGCCTAATATCAGTGCCAATAATCAAATCGGAAAATGTAACCATCCTGCTGCTGAATTCAAATTCCATTCAAGAGATCAAGAACCAAACTTTTGCTAACGTCCCAAACCTCGAGACAATTGACCTGAGTCACAACTGTTGCCCTGGCAAACTCCGCTCACCTGGCCAAGCCTGCAAATTGACCATCGAATCCGGAGCCTTCCTTCATCTCCACAGGTTGAAAGAAATTAACCTGGCAGGAAACAGTCTAACCAGAATCCCACCGTTGCCCAGCAACCTCATTGACTTGAGCCTAGTGCTCAACAATATCATTAACTTACAATTTAGCAATGTCTCCAACCTGGTAAACCTGAAGGTTCTGAACATCAGCAAGAACTGTTTTTACCAAAATCCATGCAACACCTCATTTGCCATCGCGAAGGACACCTTTAAGAACATGCGCGTGCTGAGCATTCTGGTGATGAACTCCAATAACATAACCATGGTACCCAGGGGCCTTCCACCATCCTTGACAGAGTTGAGCCTCTCCGAGAATAAAATCTCCTACATCTTATCAGAGGATTTCAAAAACCTCACTCAGCTGGAATCTCTAATTCTGGCATGGAACTGCCAACGATGTGATCATTCTGCTCAACCCTGCTTCCCTTGCAAGGGCAACAAGTCTATTGAGCTGTCTCCTGACGCCTTCCTCCATCTTTCAAAACTGAAAAGACTGGTCCTCAGAGGCAACTCCCTCAAGCACCTAGATGATATGTTATTCCAATCTCTTGGAGGTTTGACGCACCTTGACCTATCAGACAACTATTTCGCCTATGAAATTCAAAATGCCACGTTTTTTGCAAACTTGCACATGCTGGAAGACCTCAACTTGATGTATAACTACGTACCTTACAAAATCTTAGATAGCCTGCTCCTGCCTCCTTCTTTTGAGAATCTGACGTCCCTGAGAAAGTTTCAAATCGATGGCTATTTCTTCAGCAAGTTAGATAAAGACAACATACGCCCCCTGCTCAAACTCCCCAACCTTAGCTCCGTAAACTTCCGAATGAACTTTATAAAAGAGGTCGACCTGAAACTCTTTGAAGATATGAAGTCGTTGAGATACATTGGGCTGTCTGAAAACGAAGTGTCTTTTTCACGGAGGAACTGCAACCAACTCAGTGGTGAAAATGGCGGAATCAACACCCACTCCGCCAGCTATATAAAGCGACTGACCCCAGAAAGAAGAGTTGAGGATGAGATCATTGAGGAGCCTGGAACTGAAGCTAAAGCTTCCTGTGCCTTTCCTTCTCAAAAGTTTTGCGCCCTCAAAAAGACCTTTGATTTGTCATCTAATAACATTGCGGATATTAAACCAGAAGATTTTGATGGACTGGGAGACATTGAATGTCTGTTGCTGTCTTGCAATTATATGACCCAGGCTCTTAATGGATCACAGTTCAACAGATTGAAAAAACTCAAGTATTTGGACCTTGCCCACAATAGAATTGATTTTTACTACAAAACAGCGTTCTCTGAGATCCCCATGCTTGAGATATTAGATCTCAGTTACAATAGTTACACTTTTGAAATGAAAGGAATGGGACACAGTTTCGACTTCATCACAATGCTTACTTCTCTCAGAAACTTGAGCCTGGCGCATAATCGGATAGCAATGCGGGTGTCCAGCGAGCTACGCAGCAACTCCCTGAATATGTTAAACTTTGCAGGAAACAGGTTAAACGTTATGTGGGAGAGCGGGACAAACACGTACTTGAGTTTTTTCTACAACCTTCAAAATTTAACACTCCTGGACATCTCACACAACATGCTGGCGACAGTGCCTCCAGGGGTTCGATTCCCACCAAGCCTGAGAACGCTTTACATCAACGACAACCAGATCGACTTCTTCAACTGGGATAATCTAACGGCGCTGGTCCACCTGGAAGTGCTGGATCTGAGCCATAACTTGCTCCGCTCCCTGCCCGCCGAACCTTACAGTTTTCCCCAAACGTTCCGCAAACTCGTCCTGCGGCACAATAGGATAGCGGAACTCCACAGCGCCTTCTTCTCTGAAATCAAAGCCATGCATTACCTCGACTTGAGCTACAACTACATAAAAATATTGCACGAGAACAGCATTCCCTCTCACTTACTGGGGAGTTTGAAAGTACTGGCCTTGGACAACAACCGTTTCAGCTGCACCTGTGACGCCGACTGGTTCATCCGCTTCATCGAAGACACAGATGTGTTGCTGCCACATCTCGCCACGAGTTGGAAATGTGAATTTCCCGAATCAGAGGGAGGGAAGAGCTTCATTTCCACGGATCCCTTGTCCTGCCAGAAGGCGTATGGAAGCATAGGCTTTGTCCTGTCCTTTTTGGTGACAGCCATTTTCACGGCTCTGCCAATACTAAACAACCTCTTTGGTTGGGATTTTTGGTACGCCTTCCACATCTGTGCAGCCAAGTTAAAAGGCAGCACGACCATCGACTCAGGAAGCCCGCAGTACGACGCGTTTATAGTTTTTGACCCCACATGCAAGGCAGTGGCCGATTGGGTCTACCAGGAACTTGTGGTCAACCTGGAGAGGAAGGGGCCGTGCAGCTTCAGCCTGTGCCTCGAGGAGAGAGATTGGATTCCTGGCAAGCCAGCGATAGAGAACTTGTATGATGCCATTTACCAAAGCAGGAAGACAATCTTTATACTGACAAACTCTTATTTTGTCAGCGAACAATTAAGGCAGGCCTTCTTTGTTGCACATCAGCGGCTATTGGATGAGAAGACGGATGTCATTGTCTTGGTCATTTTGGATCAGTCTTTGAGGAAGTCGAGATATCTGCAGTTACGCAAGAGACTGTGCAGGGCTTCTGTCCTAAGATGGCCCCACAACCCTCATGCAGAACCCTATTTCTGGCTCACGTTGCAGAAAGTATTGACCAGGGGCAATAAGTTGCAATATGACCCAAATTTCAGTGAGAGCTTTTTACCCTTTGAATATAATTTACAAAGTGTCCTGTACCAAAAGATTTAAATTGAGGAACCGAAAATCTGTCAACCCCCAAGCAGCAGTGTGGCTCGGTGGTACAGTGGTTCGCACTGCTGCCTCACAGCGCCAGGGACCCGGGTTGGATTCTAGCTTTGGGTCACTGTCTGTGTGGAGTCTCCCCCCCCCCCGTTGGTTTCCTCTGGGTGTTCCAATTTCCTCCCACAGTCCAAAGATGTTTAGGTGGATTGGCCATGCTAAATTGCTCCTTAGTGTCCCAAGATGTGTAGGTTAGGGAGATTAGCGAGGTATATGTGGGGATAGAGCCTGGGTAAGATGTTCCGTCGGACAGTTGGTGCAGGCTCAATGGGCCGAATGGCCTCCTTCTGCACTGTATGGATTCTATGAAGTCCACTAAGGAATCTAGAGATTCTAGACTTAAGCTGTAATTTACCTTGTCAGTTGCCTATGAAACCATATCACTTTCCCAAAACATTTTCCAAACTTGCCTTGTGAAACAGTAGAGTAACAAAACTTCCTGTAGGTTTACTCTTTCAGAACTGTCTGATTTAATGGAACTATGTCACTCGGCATTACTAGGGAAAATAAATGAGAAGTCACTTCCTAAATATCTACCATGGTGACTCCAGGCAATAACTCACTTCCTTTATGGTATATGAGAGTTGTTGAAATGTTAAATTAAATCTCGTCAGGACCGCTACCACAGGGGCAAAGCAAAGCGAGCAATGAAGGAAGGTGAGATAATCTGAGAAAAAGACAAAAGACTTGATGAAAAATACAGCGGTGCGGCACGGTGGCACAGTGGTTAGCACTGCTGCCTCACAGCGCCAGAGATCCGGGTTCGATTCCCAGCTTGGATCACTGTCTGCGTGGAGTTTGCACATTTGCCCCGCGTCTCCGTGGGTTTCTTCCCACACTCCAAAGATGTGCAGGTTAGGTGGATTGGCCATGCTAAATTGTCCCTTCGTGTCAAGGGGCTAGCTAGGATAAATGCATGGTTTATGCGGATAGGGCATGGATGGGATTGTGGTCGGTGCAGACTCGATGGGCTGAATGGCCTCCTTCTGCACTGTAGGGATTCTATGAAATGACTTAAAATGTTTCCATTATTTCCATGCTGGTTTTGTAATCATAGGTTTACCATTAAAATTTTCAAACTTCTCCTGAATCAGGGTAGTTTTATTTGATTTGATTTATTGTCACATGTTTTGTTTTACAGTGAAAAGGATTGTTTCTTGCATGCTATATAGACAAAGCATACCATTCATAGAGAAGGAAATGAGAGAGTGCAGAATGTAGTGTTACAGTCTCTAGGGTGTAGAGAAAGATCAACTTAGTGCCAGGAAGGTCCATTCAAAAGTCTGATGGCAGCAGGGAAGAAGCTGTTCTTGAGTCGGTCGGTACGTGACCTCAGACTTTTGTATCTTTTTCCCGATGGAAAAAGATGGAAGAGAGAATGTCCGGGGTGCGTGGGGTCCTTGACTATGCTGGCTGCTTTTCTGAGGCAACAGGAAGTGTAGACAGTGTTAATGTGCCAAAGTGAAGTTTGTTTCCATATCCTACTGCTGGGCAGGGAACTAAACATAGATACATAGAAGATAGGAGCAGGAGGAGGACATTCAGCCCTTCGAACCTGCTCCACCATTCGTCACGATCATGGCTATTCGTCCAACTCAACAGCCTAATCCTGCTTTCTCCCCATAACCTTTGATCCCATTCACCCCCAAGTGCTATATCCAGCCGCCTCTTGAATACATTCAATGTTTTGGCATCATCCACTTCCTGTGGTAATGAATTCCACAGGCTCACCACTCTTTGGGTGAAGAAATGTCTCCTCACCTCCATCCTAAATGGTCTACCCTGAATCCTCAGACTGTGACCCCTGGTTCTGGACTCCCCCACCATCGGGAACATCCTCCCTGCATCTACCCTGTCTAGTCCTGTTAGAATTTTATAAGTCTCTATGAGATCCCCCCTCATTCGTCTCAACTCCAGCGAAAACAATCCTAACCTAGTCAATCTCTCCTCAGACATCCCGCCATCCCCGGAATCAGCCTGGTAAACCTTCACTGCACTCCCTCGAGAGCAAGAACATCCTTCCTCGGAAAAGGAGACCAAAACTGCACACATAATACTCTCGGTGTGGCCTCACCAACGCCCTGTATAGTTGCAACAACCCATCCCTGCCCATTTGCAATTCTATAGATATTGATTTTGTCAATGACTTTACTGAGAGTGTGAAATTAACATTCACTCTAACTTTTTACGTTATGACTACCAACAGCAGGAATTTCATTAATCCACGGGAGCTTTGGCCTAGGCCATACATTACACAAAGCTCTATAGTAATTCTGACTTGGGCGATCGTTTCACTGAACTCAATGGTAAGGAAATATTGGGAAAAGTGTATAATAAGAGGCTGAATTAATAGCACCCAGTTCACACAATCACCCCATGTCACCTGTCAGTAACCTTGGGTGTCAGTTTCAGTGGGAAAACCAGGGCGCATCTCTCCAGCTGCACAGCCGGGTTTTCTCTCCAGATTCTCTGGCACTCTGAGAATTTGGGGGCCTGGTTTTTGCCGTACTCTGACGGGGCAGGGCCTGACAGAGCTGGCAAGGCCTTCTCCAAGTAGTTCGGAGCACCATCTTTAAAGGGCAATAGAAATAAATTCCACGCCCCCTTCCCCTCCGCCATTGACATGGAGCACCCCACCACAGGCATCGGGTCCTCCCACGTCCTTCACAGGCTTTGGAGCGCCAGTACGCACCCCCCCCCCCACTCCCCCCCCCCCCAGACATCGAGGTGCTCCCTCCCCTACCTCAAGCACCAGGGCATGCCCCTCCCATCACCCACCTCACCCCACGAGCATCAGACACTCCAACCTTCCCCCCATCCTGGCCCCACCACCACACATAAGGAGAACTCTTCCTAATGGACTCCCCAGAGGGCCCACTCCTGGCACTGTGACACTCTGGCACTACTCAGGCATGTCCCTCACCACCTGGGGGATACACCTACGTGTGGACCCCCCCCCACAAACCTGGTCACCACAACTGTTTTTTTTTAAAAACGAGTTGTGAATTTCCCCGTTGGCGTGACGTCACGCTGACTGGGTGGGAAGATAAGTTGAGGGCTTAAATAGCGGGCGTCAAGCTGGCTAATGACATTATAATGTATGCTAATATATATACTGATCAGAGTCGCACCCTTCCCAGGCCCAAATCAGAACGTGTCATCAGAGACAGGTGGGGAAGATCCTGGACTGAAATCTCGCCGGCGCCAACCCTGCTTTTGGTCTCTTGTGAGAATTAGTGGCCATTACAGGGTATGCGCCCAGGTCAGGACTAGCATGGCTCTTTAATTGTGGCCCTTATCTCTGATCACCACCTTCCTTAGACAGGCCAACTGAGATCGAGCACTGATGCAGAATGAGATTTTTGTGCATTGCCATCTTATTAAATAGTGCAAATTCATTGTTCTGTAATTTATATTGTCATAGAATCCCTACAGTACAGAAGGAGGCCATTCGTCCCATCGAGTCTGCACCGACCACAATCCCACCCAGGCCCTATTCCCGTAACCTTCATTTACCCTGCTAATCCCCCCTGACGCTAAGGTCAATTTAGCACGGCCAATCAACCTAACCAGCACATCAAGGGTGGCACAGTGGCACAGCGGTTAGGTCCAGCAATATGTAACTGAGGGGGGAGTGGGGTTGGGGGAAGAGTGTACGTGGAAGTAAGGTATAGATTAGCATCGATCCAATTGAATGATGGAACAGGCTCGAGGGGCTGGATGGCCTCCTCTTGTTCCTCTGATCCCTATGGGTACGATTCTGACATTACTGGTGAGATTGCAGTTTGCGGACAGTCATTGTCTGGGCTGATTTAATCAATTCTGTAACTTGACACGTTGACAAGATGGTGAGAGATTACTTGGTGAACAGGGTGTAGCACTGAGAGAGAGAGAGAGAGAGAGTTTCAGGCCGAGAATTAACCATTCCTTTAATTTTACATATCCAAAAACAATGGAAGAATGGCTAATGATAACCATCTTTGAGTACAGATTCAACACGTCAACACTTCAACACAAAATAATGTCTATAAAAATACATCTACGATTCCATTCCACATTGGATTCTGACTTTGATTCCGATAGGGAATCCATGCACCATTTTCTCATCTGTGGTAATTGCTCTGTGAATATATAAATTCTGTGGGACATGGAAAATGTCAAATTAGATATATTCAGCCAGGAACTAGTAACAGGAATGTTTATTCTATGTCCATTCCAAACAGACTGTATTGGGGCTTTGGATTCAGACCTTCATTTGATGAGAATAGGGATATATTTAAAGTCATATCAAGAGGTGAACCTCTTAATATTGGCAGCAACTTCCCCACATCCCCTCCGTTTAGCAAGACTTTTAAGGACAATTTGAGGCTGCAAGGTTCTGGATAATAGAACAGAACCTAAAGTCAAGCTGATACAGGAATTCACAGCAAACAGAAGATGACAGAGATCATAGAATCATAGGGGGCGATTCTCCCAAAAGTGCTGAATTGGCGGGAAAACTGTTCTGGATCGCGACAGTTCTGTCAGTTCAGCTTCTCACCTGAATCTCCGCACTCTGTGCACTGAAGAGGTCCCAGTTGTGAAATCTCATTAAAAACCCGGGGGGGACGGGGCCTATTTGCGCTGGAGTTTGACAGTTCTGGAGCTGTGCGCCTGCGCAGTGTCCCCAAACTGACAAACTCCCATTTGCTGGCCAGCCCAGGAAACCCGCAGTGCTGCCCCTCCAGCGCCCCCCCCCACGGCCCGATCGTGGCCCCCACAACAATTCCCGGGCCAGCCCTGAACCCCCCCCCCCCCCCGTGTCCCGGAGCGCCCCGATGCCCAGGCCCCACCCCCCAACAGTGGCGATCTCCCCACCCCAGCAGACCCCTCTCCCCTGGGGTCAGACCCCGCACCCCCCCCCCAGCAGACCAACCACCCCAGGCTGCTCCAATCGCTGCCCTTCCTCCATCCCAGACCGAACCCAATGCAGAGTGGCAGCGGGACCCCCCCCACCCCCACCCCCACCAATTGCACCTAGGTCTCGCCCACAATAGACCTCACCCCCTTGGCACTGCCCGATGCCTGATGGGCAGTGCCAGGGGCACAGGCTGGCACTGCCAGGGTGTCCATATCCAGGGGGGCACCACCCCCCGCCGCCCGGCCCTGAACGTGGGGAGCTAGACTGAACCCCACCAGAATGAAGTACTCCTGACAGGGTGGGAGATTCGATCAGGACCTGATAGGTCCTGATAATTAGCAAATCTACATATTTAAGATACATTTTAAAAGATTTAAATTACTTATCTGCCTTCCCGCCGGTTTCCAGCGTGGTCTGACTGGCGACTGTTCACCGGCTCTGGGAGATGTGCATGTGTTCCCCGCGCCTGTGCAAATCCCCGTTCAAGGCCGCAGACACACGTCTCCCAGCCGGACCCGCCAGAAAGGTGGCGAGGGGCGGATGGGAGAATCGCGACCATAGAATCATACAGTGCAGAAGGAGGCCATTCAGCCCATCGAGTCTGCACCGACCACAATCCCACCCAGGCCCCATCCCCATAACCCCATGCATTTACCCTTGCTAGCCCCCCTGAAACTAAAGGGCAATTTAGCATGGCCAATCCACCTAACCCGCACATCTTTGGACTGTTGGAGGCAACCGGAGCACCCGGAGGAAACCCACGCAGACACGGGGAGAACGTGCAAACTCCACACAGACAGTGACCCAAGCTGGGTATCAAACCCGGGTCCCTGACGCTGTGAGGCAGCAGTGCTAACCACTGTGGCTCACAAAAACCTACAATGGGCAACACGGTGGCACAGTGGTTAGCACTGCTGCCTCACAGAACCAGGGACTCGGGTTCGATTCCGGCCTTGGGTCACTGTCTGTGTGGAGTTTGCACATGCTCACCGTGTCTGCGTGGGTTTCCTCCGGGTGCCCCGGTTTCCTTCCACACTCCAAAGATGTGTATGTTAGGTTGATTGGCCAAGCTAAATTGCTCCTTATTGTCAGGGCGACTAGCAGGATAATTACATGGGGTTGCGGGGATTTGGGATTGCAGGCTCGATGGGCCAAATGGCTCTTTCTGCACTGGAGGGATTCTATGAACATTCTGTGAATGTTACTTGCGAAATTTTTACAATTGGCCCTCACCCTCAACTCAACAGCTTTGTGTGAGGAGACCATCGTAGATATCCACTCCCCTTTGTGAAGATACTGTGGATGCTGGAATCTGAAACAAAAACAGAAAATGCTGGAAAATCTCAGCAGGCCTGACAGCATCTGTGGAGAGAGAACAGAGCCACAGATGGATGAAGGAATTCAACAACTTCAGAGCATACTCTCCCCTCCAACTTCACCCTATTTCCACTTAACATAGAAACATAGAAGATAGGAGCAGGAGGAGGCCATTCGGCCCTTCGAATCTGCTCCACCATTCATTACAATAATGGCTGATCATCCAACTCAATAGCCTAATCCTGCTTTTTCCCCATAACCTTTGATCCCATTCGCTTCAAGTGCTATATCCAGCCACCTCTCGAATACATTCAATGTTTTGGCCTCAACTACTTTCTGTGGTATTGAATTCCACAGGCTCACCACTCTGTGGGCAGCATGGTGGCACAGTGGTTAGCACTGCTGCTTCACAGCAAGAAGTCTCACAACACCAGGTTAAAGTCCAACAGGTTTATTTGGTAGCAAATACCATAAGCTTTCGGAGCACTGCTCCTTCGTCAGATGGAGTGGAAATCTGCTCTCAATCAGCGGCAAGGAGCTCACAGCTTCACAGCGCCAGGGACCCAGCTTGGGTCACTGTCTGTGTGGAGTTTGCACGTTCCACGTTCTCCTCGTGTCTGCGTGGGTTTCCTCCAGATGGTCCGGTTTCCTCCCACTGTCTGAAAGACGTGCTGGTTCGGTGCATTGACCCGAACAGGCGCCGAAATGTGGTGACTAGAGGAATTTTGCAGTAACTTCATTGCAGTGTTAATGTAAGCCTTCCTTGTGACTAATAAATAAACTTTACTTTACTCTTTGGGTGAAGAAATGTCTCCTCACCTCCGCCCTAAATGGTCTACCCTGAATCCTCAGACTGTGACCCCTGGTTCTGGACTCCCCCACCATCGGGAACATCCTCCCTGTATCTACCCTGTCTAGTCCTGTTAGAATTTTCTAAGTCTCTTTGAGATCTCACCTTATTCGTCTGAACTCCAGCAAAAACAATCCTAACCTGGTCAATCTCTCCTCATACATCAGTCCCGCCGTCCCCGGAATCAGCCTGGTAAACCTTCGCTGCACTCCCTCGAGAGCAAGAACATCCTTCCTCAGAAAAGGAGACTAAAATTGCACACAATACTGTAGGTGACTTTATATCATTCTGTTTCTCCTTTTCATCTCATTCATCTATTTTTATTATCCTTCTCTCACTTCCATTTTTCCACTTATCCATTCCCGCTCTCCTCCTTGCCCCCCCCCCCCCCCCCCCCCCCCCCCCCCCCCCTGCCCCAGGCCAATTGCCTTAACCATCTGTACCTCTGTTCTGCCATTCACACATTCTGATCACTTAATGGACACTTTGGGCACCTTTCTCAGCCGCCTTCATCCTTATTTACATTCCCTTTGCCCCATTACAGCGCCCCCCCCGCCCCACCCCACCTCACCCCCACCTCACCCCCACCCCCACCCCCACCCCCACCCCCACCCCCACCCCCATACTATAAATCTTTCTTTGCTCTTAGCTCTGGCGGAAGGTCATCCAGAATCGAAACGCTGGCTCTATTCTCTCAGACGCTGTCAGACCCGCTGAGATTTTCCAGCATTTGCTGTTTTTGTCCCTTTATGAAGAACTTCCTCCAGACATCGCCCTAAACATCCAGACATCACCTGTGGTGAACCATTGTTGGTTCCCACCAGGTAGTGCTGAGCCATGGTCTGGCCAGTACTATGAGTCTGTATATATGTTACTGTTGGGGTTAGGGTTGGGCTGTTCTACCTGTTAATACAGTTGTTATGGTACACCCCAGTCGGCTCCGCCTCCTGGGAGAGGTATAAAGGTCACTGCTCTGCCTGGTGACCCTTTAGTCTGGGATCGTGTACCGAATATAGTAGCTCTGTTATTGTTGTCAATAAAAGCCTTTATTTCCCGAGTACATCACGCCTCTCGTGTGTTATATCGCGCATCACTGACAAAGCTGTGATGGGCTGACTGGCCTCAATCAAAATGCTCTGGGATTGAATATTCCCGGAGATTTATCCGATCATTCACCAGAACTACAGAAATGCCAGAGGAGCAGTATTCAGTCCAGGT